>NW_028128044.1:0-172000 GCF_965231255.1 Vanellus vanellus
TCCCTTTTCCCTGAGCTGAGGGCAAGCAGCAAGCGCGAGGGAGGGCTGCTGCACTGTGGCCGTCAGCTTGGAGCTGAGCTGCTTGTTCCCCATGCATTCCCAAAGTGAGTGCCATTCTTCTGCAGCCCTCAAGCGAGCGAGCGGGTGGCTTGCCAGCTCCTGCTTAGGAGCACGCGTTGTAGGGGCTCAACACTAGGCGTCGAGTCAGGGATCAGTCCGGAAGGGACTGCTTTCTGTTTAACTAATGCTGAGTTTGGGCTGCGTGTGTATTCTCCTGGAGTGACTGGGCATCGTGATCGCATTTCTCGCAGCCAGCCTGCCGTCATTGCCAGCAGAGAGAACCAAGTGCAGATGGAGAGGACACGGAGAGGCAAGTTTTCTGGTGTTGGGGGGAGATTGCCAATAAAAGGCGTGCATGGCCCCAAAGGGAGAGGGATGCCACGCCTCACACGACAGCCAGGAGGACTAGTGCTGGGGAGCTGCAGAGGGTAGGGGTCAGCCCTCTTCAAGCCTGTGTCATCGTTTGCTTTCCGGGTTTAAGTTGCAGCCATGCAGGAGAGCCATCCCCTTTGGACACTGTGGCTGTAGGGACTCTGGAGGTCCCCAACACGTGCCATATGGTTTTCATGAGCTTGTTTGCCTCATCGCAGGCCTCTGAGTGGGGAAGACGGCAGATGCTGAGTGCAGCCCGCATCACTTTGCTTGCCCTTACAGCAGACCTGAGGTGCAGTCCTCTCCCATCCGCCTGAAGGGGCTCAGGGCTCATCCCCCCTTGCCATGGGAAATGGCCCCACCTCCCCCGCTTCTTCTGCCAGCCTGGGAAGCTTTGATCCCAGATGCACACGGGAGGCCAACCTGCCCCGTGCTCATGCCGCCTCCTCCTGGTGTCTCTTTGCAGTGCGCTCCCCCCGTGTCCAGGCAGCTCCCTCAGGACCAAGGAGGCGGGCAGGCAGGCACCAGCTCCTCCAGCCAGGCCCACCGTGGCCCTCCCATCCTCTGAAAACTGCAAGAGAGCACCGCAGGTACGTGCCCTGCCTTGCTTTAACTGCTGTGCTGTCTGAGACTCGGCAAAGGCCTCTTTGTGCAGAGAGCCATCCTGAAAGGATCCCTTGGCCTGCATTCATTGTCACCTCCTTCAGATCTGCTTCACGACAAGGAAGGTGCTGCACGCCCTTCCTGCCTTTTATTGCCCCCTGAGTGGTCAGGGAACACCTTACTGTGGACAGGGGCTATGGAAAATGTGCGAGTCCTTTCCAGGTGGTTGGCAGTGGAGGTCTTGGTCACTCTGCTGTGTTTTGCCAGGACTTGAGGAGCCTGGCATGACTCCACGGCCCCTGATCTGTCAGGGGCAAAGCGCTGCCGACCGAGCGGCTGAGGCAGGGGCACCAACACGGGTCAGAGCCAAAGGAAGCCCCTCCAGGAGCCAAGACTAATCCTGCCTCCTGCTGCGTTTCCCTGCCCTCCAGGAGGTCAGGAGCTGTCTGCAGAGTGGGACGGGTTGAAGATGCCGTGACAGGAGCGGCAGGAACAAGCGAGGGCCGAATGGGGGGCGTGGGAAGCCTGGTCTGCAGGGGAGGACCGACAGCTGCCCCAGGTACGGGCAGCCATTGACAGCGCTGAGACAGCAGCCACCCTCTCTGTCGCGGCAGCCGGGGTGGCAGGTCTGTGGGGGTGGGAGCAGGACTGACCCCCAGCTGCAGGGCAGGGCTTTGCCTGCTCAGCCCCGTGCAGGAGAGGTGGGCGGCAGGGTGCGAGGGGCAAAGCAGCCGCCATCCGTGAGGACGGGCACGCGGTGCCGAGTCTCCTGGCTCCCAGGTCCCGCTGCAGGCTCCTTTCAGGAGGTCCTCTGGGAAAGGGCACCTCTGTTTGCTCTCTGGTTTGCTGAGAGCATCTCCTCCTTGGCAGGCACTTGGCACTGGAGGCACTTGGACTCCCCACCCTCCAGCCCAGCCCAGGAGAAAGGAGGTCAGCCAGAGGTGGAGGAAGGCTGGAAAGCCTCTCCCAGCAGAGGAGATGGCAGCAGCAGCCCAGCTGCAGAGACTCCAGCCTGAGTAAGTGTGCGCTGACTTGGGCCACAGCCTGGGGCAGTCGAGCAGCCATGACCCCGCAGAGATGCCCAGGGGGTCCCTGCGTCCTGGGGTTGCACAGGACACCCTCTGATGTCTCCTACCATGGGCATGATGTGGATTGCCCTCCCAAGCCAAGGCCCAAAACCCACCCGCAGGGTTAAAGGATGGGTGGATGTGGGACAGGGTGGGCATGTGGACTTGAGGTGGCAAGAAGGGGTCTCCGGCAGAGGGATGATGTTGCCCTCTTGTTGCAGCCACCTTTCTCCACGAGCCTCCCAAGTCCTCAGAGGCTGGAGCTGCATCAGGCACAGAGGAACATACTCCAGCACGTCACTGAGAACAGGCTGTGTGGAGAGCAGCAGAGGCAGCTCCCCTGGTAACTGTGTCCAAGAAGGGATGGTGCTTCCCCTGGCTCCAGGACCCATCCCTCCACTGAGGGCAGCCCTGGGGGAAGGAGGGGATATCTCTGACACCACTCGTCAGACAGAAGGAGGTTTTGGAGGCCGGCTTTAGGCTGGACCTCCCTGACCCCCAAGGGTACTGCCTTTCCACGGGGGCAGTAGAAGTCCTGGCTGAAGGCAGAGGGATCCCTCTGATGGCTGTAGCTTCCTCTTTCCAAACTGGAGAGCATGTCCTGCCCCAAGATGCCTTGCCCTGAGGGGGCACACCACTATGGGACAGCCAAGGTCTCAGCCCCACCTGACTCAGCCCCAGGCTGACCAGCTGTACCTGGGACCTTCTCCTGGGCTTGGGCATCAGGGGCCTCTCCCACTTCACAGACACCTTGAGGCTCTCTCACAAGCAGATCCCTCCCACCGCGGGTGGCCTGAGAGATGCCTGTGGGGTATCTCTGCCTTCTCCCTCTCCATATGATCATACACTTTTCTTTCTTCCTCCCTGGCACTACAGGCTGGTACCGCAGCAGAGGGGCAGATGCTGGGAGCAGCGGCTGTAGCGGTGGCGGTTAGCCAAGGGGCTGGGTGGCTTCTCAGCTGCCGATATGCACCTAGAAATACAAAATCAAGAGCTCTGGGGCTGTTCCCAGCTGGACTGACTGGCCTGTGCCTGGCGTGGATCAATCTAAAGGGATTGTGCACACCCCATGTGTCATCCCAGAACTCCTTGTAGGGGCAGGAGAGATGGAGTCCACACATACCCCACAGCGCAAAGACGTGCAGCCCCCTGAACTCTCACACCCTTCCCGGGTGGGAAACCAGCCCAGCTGGTACCTCCCTGACATGCCTGGCATGCTCCTGCACACTGCGCGGAGTACCACCAGCAGGGCCAGAAGTCTGCACGTGATTACCAGGCTGTGACCACACTGGGACCGTGGAGGTGTGGTGGGTAAATGGCACAGCGGGAGAGCTGCAGTGGAGAGACGCGGGTTCTTCAGGAAGGGCCGTGTGGGAAGGCGAGGAGGTGGACTTGCCTGCTGCTCGGGGTGGGACAGGAGCCGGCTTAGGGGCCAGGGTCAGCAGGCAGACCAACGTGGGTGCCGTGCTCGCAGGTACCTGCTAGGGACCTCCTGTCAATGAGGAGGATGTAGATGAGGAACTCTGAAAGATTTAAGGGAGTTTTTAGAGATGTATCAGTAAAAGAGTGAGGAAGGCATGCCGGCATGGATTTTGCAATCTTGGGGTAGTAGAGCTACATCTATTCTTTTATCAGCAGGTGGAAAAGATTTAGTAAGCCTTATAGCCATTGATGATCAGACACAATGAGGATATGCTCAGCTGCAAAATGTCAGAGGTCCTGCCAGGCGAGACATTATTGCACCGATGTTGTATCGGTGGTTGTGCGCAGCAGTTTCAGCAGCATATACAGAACCCGTTGGATCAGTGTCGTCCCTCAGAAACTGGTGTGCAATGGAGAAAGGTACTAATTTGGTGCAGCAGGTGGGGATGGCTCATGTGTTGGGTACAGGGTGCAATCCGGAGAGTTTAGCAGTGACGAGAAGTATCAAAGTGCAGTTTGTGAGAGGAGCGCCTGCCTCACTAAGCCCCACGTGACAAATGCTGTGGGTACTGTAGGTGCCCTAGGAAACACCTTGAGGGAAATTGGGGCTGCAATTTCGGGACCATCTGTGCAGGTGGTGAATAAAGTAAAGCTGGCAAAACCGAGGGGAGTTACAGCACAGGTTACAAGGAAACAAATGTGGAATAATCTTGTGCAAGCCAGTATCCCCCGACCAGAAATAGATGGGATCACAGCATCAAAAAGGTTTTGACGATGGCAAAAGTTAGCGTTTATGCAAAAAAAGCCAACCGCCCCCTGCCCCACCACCAACTCCTCACCCCCCTCCACCCTGCCTGCCCCCTCACTGCAAGGTGTGACCTGGAAACAAAAGCACTGTACTTTCCGAGTATTGCCTCAGGGATACACACACAGTCCCTCCATTTGCCGCCTAATGACAGCAGCTGATTTAGCACTATGCTCGGGGACTGTTACTGGTTACCGTTCTATTGATGATCTATTGATTCTGGCCGAGTCATAACAAGAAAGTGAAGCAGCTGCCAAATTGCTGAAAGCGCATTTGCAGGACTGAGGCTGGGCAATGAATGCCAAGAGAGTACAGGGTCCGAGTACTACTGTACAATTTTGGGGAATAGTTTGGCATGGACAGATGAGAGGAATACCAAATCGGGTACAGCAAACAGCCCAGCAGCTTCCTGTGTCCATCACAGTAAAAGAGTTACAGACCTTTTGGGGACTTTTAGGGTATTGGAGAACTTTTTCCCACATTTGGTGATATTAATGTGCCTTCTGCAGAAATTAATGAGGAAGAAAGTTTTCTGGCAGGGGACCAAGCAACAAGAAGCCTCTGATGCCTGCAAAAATGCTTTGATTGAGCATTTGCAATTATGCACTCCTAAGCAAGGATATCCTTTTGAATTAGAAGGAACAAGTCCAGATGATACACTCTTGGGACTGTGGCAGATGATTGGGACAAGAAATGAGAAAGAACCTGTAGGATTTTGGTCCAAGGCATTACAAGGCTCCACAATACGTTATACCCCAACTTCCCCTCTTATTTGACATCACTTATTAGTATCAGATTCTCGAGTTCTTGTATTTCAGGTACCTTCGACAAATACCTGCGTCTTATCTAGAGGAGACGGCATCGGAACGGTGTTGCAAACACAACATCACGTTGAAGTTCCATCTGAAAAAGTGCGCGCCACAGCTCTCCAGTCTGTATGGGCAATTAGCCCACATGGGGGTATCAAATCTAGAGTAATATTGGCTGAAGGAGCTGGAGCGACGTCTATGTGTCACTGGAAGGAGATGACACTGCTGCTTTTCTCCCCTATCACAGGTTGGCCACTCGTGCTTTGTAGTCTTGTGCTACAAGCGCATGCCCTGGGTACAGCTCTGACAAACCAACATGCAAATACTTAGATTTGGTCAGCCTCTACTGTCACTAACTCATCTGCCTTTTGTATCAAGGGAAGATTAGCAGCTGCAGGTCTTTTGGTAACTTGTTTCCGTGGCACATCAACCCCAGCAGCTGTACTACAGAACTACACTGTGCAAAGTGGTTTTGGTATTAATGTCTCTCATTGCTCTCTCTTCTGAGTAGGTAACAGCTGTACGCCAATGAATATTACAAACCCAACTGATGGTGGACTGTTTCCTCCCTCGACGTCAGAAATGCTGCTTCGACTTTGAAAACACGTGTTGTTCCAACATAACTGAGGAAGCAGTCAGCATGAAGCAAGACATTCAAAATCCTCCGGGACTTAATGCATCCAGTGAAACAACGTACTGGCGGTGCCCGGCTGGCTGAGGGGTTTAATTTCTTGACAGGAGGAATGGGACACCTGATTCAAAGCTTTACTTTAGAGAGTTGTTTATTTCTTTTTTTATGTGTGTTTATTTCATGCCTCTGTAAATTACTCTGTATTACACCCCACAAGTTTGAATGAACATTTCCAACTTTGTCAGCCCCAGCAGAAGCGGTCTCTTGAGCGAGGGGGTGGAATGTGGGAAAGTAACAGAAGATTGGCGAGGAGGACTGTAAACACGCTCAAGTGACGCGCACCTGGGGTGCTGGACAACACATCTATCACACTAATTCAGCCCCGTGTGCTCGCAGATGGAATATCCGCACTTAGATACCGTGAGCCTGGGATGGGCTTAGGGACACCTTATCTGGCATATGGGAGATCACTGCCTTGGTCTTGAAGAAGGTCAGAGCACAGTGGAAAACTACGCCTGCTTGAACCCTTGAAAAGCAGGCGAGAAGAGCGAGT
The DNA here is from genome assembly GCF_965231255.1 of Vanellus vanellus. NCBI lineage: Eukaryota > Metazoa > Chordata > Aves > Charadriiformes > Charadriidae > Vanellus > Vanellus vanellus. The sequence goes on from NW_028128044.1 coordinate 6,323, forward strand.
TGGAGCTCACACTGCTGCTAACAAGGACTTTCTCCCGCCCTGTGGCACCTGCATCCCCTGCGTGTGTCCCTCTGTCCGGGCGTTGCTGCGGAGACTCCCCGATTCGCGAGGTATTGAGATCACATTTGTTCTTTGTCTTTCATCCGTGGTCTTGTGGTCATTCCTGCTTCCTGCCCGAGTCGGCTCACACAGAAGCCTTTTGATTGTATACCATTCCTTAACGTGTGACCAATGCTGTATTATTGATCATTTTTAGTAATCTTTCCACAGGGGGGGATGTTGGAGTCCCTCATGGCACCATCTGTGGTGCAGCCGCGGAACCCTGGGGTGCTCCCCATGGGAAATGTTAAAGAAATAGAGACCAACGTTTTATCCCTGGTGCTATGGTTCCTCCTCCCATCCCGCGGCTGGGGCTGTGCCCCCCTCAGTGCCCGACCCAGTGGGACAGGCTGGCACTGCGGGCACCCACCAACCTGGGGGGGTGGGGGTGTCGGGGGAGCTGGGTGGGCTGGGGAAAGGGAGGAAGCACCTCTTGAAACCAGCTCGGCCCTCTCCAGCCACAAAACCCTCCCCAGAGGCACCAGAGGGGACCCCCAGATCCTTGAAGGGCTGCCCCAGACTCCCTCTGGCCTGCAAGAGTCCCCCCCAGGACCCCATAAGGGCAGCCCAGGACCCCTTACAGACAGCCCAGTGGCGTCCCAAATCTGGTTTCTTTACCTGCTGGGCAAGCCAATAACACACAGAGCAGAGGTATTTCTAATTTTATGCCATTAATGTGCAGAAATGGGTGCTTGTCCCAAAACAGGAGCGCTCACACCTTAGTTCCAAAAGTCCACTTTTACACATTGATTATTACATATTCAAACAATTAATACATAGTCACTGTTATTCCCTCTAATGATTGGGTAAATGAGTAAATGAGTGTGCAGACTCTGTCTTCTTTTTCCTTCTTTTTAATAGGTGGTATCATTTGGGGAGGTGGTCAATGAGCCGGTGGTCACCATCTCCCCCCGGCCGGAACCACCTTTTACCTGCTTTTCCTCTGATCTTGGCAGTTCCAAGTGGGTTTCTGGGTTTGCTGACCAGGCCTACAGTTCGTCGCTCTCTTGATAGGAATACCCTGCTTATCAACAGTGCTACACTGTCTGCTGGGTAGTTCCTTAACTGAATCATAGAGAAATCGTGTCTACTAAATATTTCTCTATTTTGACATTAGGTAAATAAATAGAGTTGGGGCAGTATCGAGGGCTTGAGCAGCAGCAGGTTTCCTTTGTTGCTTCAATTACAGTTTACATTTAATTTTCCTAGTTTATGCCAATTTTACTACAACAATTCCCCCCCCCTTGAGACTTACCCAAGTCTTTCTGTACTTCAGTGAGCCTCATTTCCTAATACACATACTAATACATAAGGTTAAGATGATCGCTTGATAACGATGCTCTTAAGACATCCAAACAAAACACAAACAAAAATCACTACGATCACAAAAATGACTGGGTTTTGCAATAGGCTTTGCAGCCATCTGGTCCGGGCAAACTCAAAGCCAAGCAAGATCTTCTTCAACCATCCGACTTCTATTGCCTCTTGTAGATTTCTGCCATCCAAGCAGGAGGCAAATGAATTTTTCCTATCTTCTCTTTTGACTGATTCCCTGTCCAATCCATACACCAAGGAGTAGATTGCACATAATGCCTTTCTCTGTGTTCAAATTCCCTGCTCCAAAGGAGAGTTTGCTGTCTTTGGTAAAGGCAGACATGCTGTAATTGAACCCATGTTAGGGATTTTACTACAGCACCAGGACACCGCAGCGGACACGCAGTGTCCTCAAGGGCCCATCCAGCACAAACCAGGACACCATAAAAGGACCCCCAGCACCATCAGGGGAACCCCAGACCCGAAGATGCCTCTGTTTTGGGTAGCGCTTCCAGGAGATGCGGTTTCTCAGCCCCAGCCTGAGAAGCGAGCTGCACCAGCCAGTGAGAACCATGCTGTTGTTGGTTTGCAACCACCAGTCCCCATCTGCCACCCAGTTTGGGGTGTCAAACTCGGATTCCAAAGCCACGGGCGCAGATGCCGGCAGCCAGCTGCCTGCTCGCAAGGACCCATGTGCCAGTGCCCCGTCTCAGAGCAGCTACGACATCCTTTTGGGGAAGGACGCCATGGAGAGAACCCCGAGATCCACCAGCAACTGGAAAACTACATCCTGGAGCCCCTCTGCAAGCGCAGCACCAGCCGCTGCACTGGTGGCAGAACAATGAGCATCGCTTCCCGGCCGCGGGGCGGCTGAGCCGGCAGTACCTCGCCATCCCCACCACCGCCCTCCTGCCAGACCAGGCCTTCACTGCCAGGGAAGGTGCCCTGGAGCATGGGCGCGCCGTCCTGGTGCCAGAGAATCTGGTCCAGATTCTGTTTATGCGTCAGAACTTTGAGGTTTTTGAAGCCATACGGAACAGCAGCAAGACTTGCAGCAGGAATCCGCACGTGGAGCCCTTCCGTGGGGCAGCGGTGGTTTAAATCCACCCGCGGGGCTTTTGGGCCTGTATTTCAATACCGTGCCAGGTATTTTCCCCAAATTCCCACCTTTTGGCATCGCTTTGGCAGCACCCGCAGCGAGGAGCGGGCTTAGGGAGGAGGTGTGAACACACCGCCGCTTCTTTGATTTTCAGGTTTTTTTACGAACAAGTGATGAGGAGCAAAAGGAGAATGTGCTGTTAATGTTAATTACCTAATCTAACTCTACTAAACATGTTTATACTTCAGCTCCCGGGTTGCCTTGTTTTACCCAATTCCCTTTCCCAGGTGGGGAGAGCTCATCGGGTGATAGAATGATTGCCTAAATGACAATAAATTGTTATGGGTCTCTCCAACCATAACAGCACCACCAACCAAGCGGAACGAGTTTTAATTGCTTAAATTATTTACGGCACAAACAGCAAGATCAGTCCCAGAAATTTTACATTCACCAACCCAATTTAATAAGTTAAAGACATAAAATGTGTTGCAGTTGATCGCATGCTGTGGATTGCATGCTCTTGATTGCAGAAGCCAGGGCAGTCACAATTATGCCATGGGGGGTGATGATGTTGTTGTTCCTCCTCCTCTCCGATTGCGCTTCCTCCTCCTGGGAGGTGCCTTCCTCCTCGATGGTGGCCGGAAGCGGCTCTGTGGCAACCCATGGCAAGCTGAGCAGCTATCCGCCTCGCTGCGCCGGCTGCTCCCTGGCAGGCAGATGCACTTGTGCTCCACGCCGTTCTCTCGTGGGCTTACAGCCATGCGCTGAGTGCCGTTGATCACGGAAGCGAGGTCACTCGCACCTGTGCCATGAGGAGTGATGTTCCTCCTCCGCTGCTTGCGCTTTCTCCTCCTGGCAGGTGCCTTCCTCCTCCCTGGTTGCAGGGAGTGGCTCTGTGGCGTCCCATGCCAAAGTGGACGGCCATCTGCCTCACTGCTCTGGCTGTTCCCTGGCAGGCAGATGCGCTTGGGCTCCACGCTGTCTCCTGGTGAGCTTATGGTCAAGCGCTGCATGCCTCTGATTATAGAATCGAGGTCATCCGCGCTTGTGCCATCAGGAGTGGTGTGCCGCCTCTGCTTCCTCCTCCTGGGATGAGCCTGCCTCCTCTGCGGTTGCGGGGAGCGGCTCTGCGGCGTTCCACACAAAGGTGGGCAGCCATGCGCCTCGCTGCTCCAGCTCCTCTTCCTTCCAAGCATGCTTGGCATCCGAGGGCCTGGAAGCTTGGCAAACTGTGGGCCAGCTGCAGGGACCCCTGCTTTTATAGGTCCCCAAGAACAGGCAGTGTGAGGTGGCTGATGACATCAGGAAGCCATTGTGATGTTGATTGGGACTGTGGCTGATGCGTGTGGCCAAATAGGGTATGTTTGGGCGGGGGGGGGCTGTGGCCTGAAACGTGCCCAAATGTGGGAAGAGGAGGAGGGTCGAGGGGGCCGAAAGCCTCTTTCCTGGGGCTCACTCCTGCCCGTCATGTTGCTTGCCCAAGAGGGCAACAGTGTTCCAGGAGGGCTGGGGGTCCTCAGTGCCCTCCCACTGACCCAGTGCCCTGCAAGTGGCAAAGCCCCCCATGCTTGATAGTGGCTCTTCATCTGAAGTAGGGGCCTGGGTGGTAGTGCGACAGGCCGCCTTCCACAAGGTTGTGGCTGTCGCTGCCCGTCTGGGGAAGGCAGGACAGCTCACCTTTGAAGAACCACAGAAGCATAGAGGTTGGTAGAGACGCTTGGAGGTCTTCAGTCCAAGCTTCTGCTCAGAGCAGCCCCAGTTGGATCCCGTTGCTTGGGACTTAGTTCAGTCATGTTTGGGTACCCTCAAGGACAGGCTTCACAACCCCTCTGGGCCCTTGTGCTGTGTCTGAGGAGCCTCATGGTGACAATCTTTTCTTTTTGTCTAGCTGGGATTTCTTCTGGGCCTAGTGCCACTTGTTCAGCTGTAGTCACCAGCTGGGTCCACCCCGAGCCTCCTCTTCTTGATGCAGACCAGAGGCAGCTCCCTCTGCCTGCCTCTTGTGTGCCCCTCATCATCCCAAAGGCTTTGGGCTGGGCCCACAGCAAGTCTTTTCTTGGGCTGTGGAAACCAGGAGGGGGACAGAAGTGTCCAGATGAAGTTTCCCAAGTGCCAAAGAAGAGAGGAGGCATTTCAATTGCATTTTCTGGTGTCGTTTTATTGTCTGGGTTTTTTTTTAATGGATTATTGCCCAGTCTTCTTCCATGTTGTCAGTCACTTCTGTTGCTCTTTTCCTTAAAATGTGTTCATGTGAAGCACTGGGGCATTTGGATACAATGAAGGAAGTCTGTCCCTTTGTGTCCTTTGCCATTGATTTGTGAGGAGAAGAGCAAAGGGGAAGGAAGAGGAGGACAATCAGCAAATGGTTGCGGTAGCTCAAGAAATCCCTTAACTTGAAGCTGTTATCCAGCAACCTAATCAAAGCAAGACCTCTTCCCATTGCAGTTTCTCTCATGGGACCTGTGTTGTGCTTTTTATCGTCTGGACTCTAAGTAGCTATAGATTTTATAAATATTTTTCCAGCTCCCCCGGTGATGAGTTTGCAAAGAGAGTGACAGTTCCCTGTTCATGCAGATTGATTTCTGAGGTGCATTGGGGTAAGGACAGTTTTCCAGCCTATTTGGAGCCAAGTGTTGAATCTGACTGGGGCCAGTAGGTGGAGGGAGGTCATTCTTCGCCTCTACTCTGCACTGGTGAGGCCACAACTGGAATAATGTGTCCAGTTCTGGGCTCCCCACTTCAAGAGAGACGGGGAACTACTGGAGAGAGTCCATGTCCTGGTTTGAGGTAAAACAGAACAACCAATTTTGTTCAGTAACTTCGCTTCTTAGCTGGGCCTCTTCTAACTACTGAAATTAACTGCATATTGTGCAGAAAATGTTCACTCTCTCAGAGTGATAAGACCAATGTTTATAGCTGATGCCCAGGCATGGGATGCAGAGAGGCTCCTGCTTACACTTATTGCCATAACAGCCGAGGCCAACCAACTTTGTCATTTGCCACGTTGGAGGGTCGGAAGCGGAAAAGCATAGTGGGGTCCCACCTGCAGGGAGGAGCGGACAGGACAGGTGACCCAAAACTGACCAACAGGGTATTCCATCCCATCTGTCTCATGCTCAGTAGAAAAGCTGAGGGATCAAAGGGTCACGGGTTCTTCCTTCAATGGCCGACGTCTGAGGAGGACTCTGTCTGCCTGTGATCCCAATCCTGACTCCAGATCCGGAATCCAGTTCCCGTCTGTCACTGAGTCCAGCCTGGGACTGCCCCAGTGCCAGCCGGTGACGTGATTGTCATCTCGGGAGCTTGATACGGTTTTGTATATATTTTTCATTATTTCTTTTTGTTTTATTATTAATATTTCATTAAAGTAGTTTAGTTTCTTCTAAACTCGTAAGTCTCTTTTTCCTCCTCTGCCTCTCTCTTTGTAGAGGGGTAGAGGGGAGCATCTGTCGGTCCCGTCTGGGGTCCCTCGGTCCCCAGTGGTGGATTTGGCCTAAACCACGACATACCCAAAGAACACACAAGTTAAAAACCGCACATGAGGATAACTCATCACTTTCTTATTGAACCAACATTATATTGATTCTGAATAAATAGTCCATGTTTGTAATTTCTGCTTATAGCAACTACCTGAATTTCTGCAAAATCCGTTATTTAACACAAAGTCCTTCAAAACAGGTTTGTTCTTCAAAGAAACATTTATATTGCACCTGGTGAAAATCCGGGGGTGGGTGTAGGGCTCTCTGTCATTGCATCCATTTCAGCACTGGGGATTTAGGTGTTAATACCTGGGTGATGGCCTTTGGCTCCAGACCCCATCATGTCTCAGGGGATGGCCCAGTCGTACTGACTAGAGACCAAAAGCGGCGTGGTTTTGAGATGCTGCTCCTAGAGCCAGCTGTTAATGTCTGGAACTGGGTGAAACTGACCTTCAAATATTCAAATATTTTCAAATGTGACTTTGTTTTCCTCTAAAAAATTACGCAGAAACCCGTTAAGAAATAACCGGCAACTTGGCACTTATAGATGTCAGCTGGGATGTTGTTCATACCCAGGATACAAACCCAAGTGTCTATTTGTCACCATAATACTGTTATACCTGGACTACTGAATCACCTCCCCTGTTAATTAAAACCAAGAATTTTTAATCTGCTATGCCAGCAAGTTGAAGGCAAAGAAAGGAATTGTATTGGCATTTGAATAGGGTTGCGTATGATTTTTTTTAGCTGTCATTTTAGGGATCTTCCTAAGTGTCAGTGACATGAAAGATGAACTCGCAAACAGCAATTTAGGTTGCCAAGGTCCACAGAGTAAAAGTGTTGCTTTACTTGGGTATTTGCTAGATTAAATCCTTCTAGTAGTAAAAGTGGTGAGTAGGCAGGTGATGATGTAAGAGAAATGAAAAGTAGTGTGTGTGGTGGTGGGAGGCGGTTGGTAGGGCCACGAGTAGCAATATCTGTTGACAGAGCACAACATGTGAGATGGATGAGACCCCCCTCAGACAGATAACATCAGATTACAATGCTGTGTGTGCAGGTGTACTTCCAGTTCATCGTTTCGAATAAATTTTTCAGGCTTGAACACTGGATGCAGGCTATTGAAGTACAGTACTAGTGTACAAGGCAGTATAATATCTGAAAATCAGAGTATTTATGGAAAAAAAAAATTATAAGTTGGGATTTTTCCCTCAGTCCATTCTAAGAAGAGCTCTTGTCTACCAGGAGTCCTAGTAGACAGCCGGAACCTGGAACGGGGTAAGACTCCAGGGCAGGGAACCAAGACAGATGTCAGAAATCGGGGGAAGCCAAAGTGAGAGCAAGCCATCGAACCATAGAATAATATAATAGTTTAGGTTGGAAAGGACCTTAAAGATAATCCTGTTCCAACTCCCCTGCCATGGGCAGGGACACCTCCCACTAGACCAGGTTGCTCAAAGCTCCATGCACCCTGGCCTTGAACACCTCCAGGGATGAGGCATCCACAACTTCTCTGGGCAACCTGGGCCAGTGCTCAGCAACCTCAGAGTGAAAAATTTCTTCCTCATGTCTAATCTAAATCTCCCCTCTTCCAGTTTGAAGCCATTACCCCTCATCCTATCACTACATGCCCTTGTAAAAAGTCCCTCTCCAGCCTTCTTGTAGGCCCCCTTCAGATGCTGGAAAGCTGCTATAAGGTCTCCCCCGAGCCTTCTCTTCTCCAGGCTGAACACCCCCAACTCTCTCAGCCTGTCCTCCCAGCAGAGGTGCTCTGATCATCTTCGTGGCCCTCCTCTGGACCCGCTCCAACAGGTCCATGTCCTTGTTATGTGGAGGCATCCAGAGCTGGACACAATAGTCCAGGTGGGGTCTCAGAAGAATGGAGTAGAGGGGCAGAATCCCCTCCCTCGCCCTGCTGGCCACGCTTCTTTTGATGCAGCCCAGGATATGGTTGGCCTTCTGGGCTGTGAGCACACGTTGCCAGCTCATGTTGAGCTTCTCGTCAGTCAGCAACCCCACGTCCTTCTCCTCAGGGCTGCTCTCCATCCATTCTCTGCCCAGCCTGCATTTGTGCTTGAAATTGCCCCGACCCAGGTGCAGGACCCTGCACTTGGCCTTGTTGAACTGCATGAGGTTGGCGTGGGCCCACCTCTCCAGCCTGTCCAGGTCCCTCTGGATGGCATCCCTTCCTTCCAGTGTGTCAACCACTATAGACAGCTTGGTGTAAATGAGAAACTTGCTGAAGGCGCACTCAATCCCACTATCCATGTCACCGACAAAGATTGGTTCCCTTTAATCCTGACTCATAAATTCTCTGTCGGCTCCTCATCTATCCCTAGGTGGAGCTCCATGCACTCACTCCAGGTGGTCATGGACATAGAGGGCAACACCCCCTGCTTGTTTCCCCTGCCAGTCCTTCCTAAAGGGCCCGTATCCCTCTATTCCAACACTCCAGTCATAGGTGCCATCCCACCACGTCTCTGTGATGCCAATGAGATCATAGACCTAGAGGTGTGCACACGTCTCTAACTCCTCTTGTTTACTCCCCACGCCATGTGCGTTTGCATAGAGGCACTTAAGCTGGGTCCCCGTTGAAGGTGACTTAGTGGCTGGATTGGCTGCAGTTCCTTTGTGCCGTTCTCCAGGTGGCCTTCCTTTGAGGTGTTTACCTGTGTTTCCCCATTGGCTCCTATTGCCTCAGGAGCCCCTGGCTCCTCTTCATAAGACTACGAGTGTGCTGCAGTATACCCAGCACATCTTGGAGCAAGAGGCTGAGGGCCCTCGCTCGCGCCCCATCCCTCATACCTTGGAGTGTCGTCCCTTGGCTTGTCACAGCCAAGCTTGATAACACCCTGCGAGTGTCCCTGCACTGGCCCAGCCTTTCCTGCCCCAGAAAAGCTCCAGAAAGGCCCGGGTTGAGGCCAAAAAGGGGTTCCGCTGCGGCCCTGCCTGTACCAGCACTGCTCATTTCAGCGAGTCGGCATGGCGTGTCATAGATGGATGAAGAAGTGGACTAAACCAGAGTTGTTCCTGGGCCTTATCTCCAGAGCTGTGGACAGGTGTCACCAGAGAACTCCAGAGAGACCTCTAGTCAGAAGCAAACACCTTGAGTTCCTGAAATTCCCCCAGGAAAGGGTAGCCTGTCATATCTGGGCATGTTGAGCCTAACTAACCCCATGGCAAGGGGTTGTGTGCTCTTTCTGTGAGTGCCCATACTGCTTTCAGTGCAGTTTCCACTTCCCCCGTGTCGGCGCCAGGCAGCTGGTGCTGCCGTGCCCACCACATAGGCATGACATTGGGTCTGGTGTGAGTCAGAGACTGTGCCTAAGAGGCACTGCGGACAAGGGCATCCTGTAGAAGAGCAACGTCCAACAATCAGAAAGAGAAAATGGACGCAGGCCTTTTCCTTTTTACTGCAATATGGATGAATTCAAAGTTCGTGTGCTGCACAATAACATTGCAAATACGAAAAGTGCATTGATTTGTTTTAATACTTAGAAATCTTGTTAAACGAATTCAAGTTTGATTTGGCTTACACTACCCAGGGCTAATAATATCCTATTCTGGACACTGACAAAGGCTCTATCAAGGTAAAGTGTTCTATCTTACATTCTCTGGCATGAAATACAACAAATCAGATCTGCAGGAGTGTTATTGAAATGGGTTTGCTAGGATACACATGCTGCTCCTAGGCAAGCAAGAGATGCGGAAGAATAACAGCAAGTGGAATAACAGAAAATGCCCACGCTTCATCTTATTTCTTTGATATTTTTAATATAATGCACAGAATCCTGATTGTATATAGAGCTGCAAATTGGTCAGCTTGAACAACACAAATAGACTTACCATTTTGCATCATTTTTATTTTCAGTCCGTTGCATTTCCTGGCTCTCAGAAAATGCTATCCCTGTACTGGAATGGTTTTGCTGCAAATATTACGGGTAGATATAAATTCCTAAGGAAAAGAATATCTTTTCTGATTTTCTTCTAATTAAGTGGAAATTATTTTTGTGAACTTGATATTCTTTCTCAAAATCTACATTTTGTACTTAGTAAAGAGAATTGTGATTCAGAAAATTGATAGCAAAAGAACGTCTACAAGCCAAAAAAAGGTAATCTTAGCATTGCTAAATCCTCCAAAACTGATGCCATGAGGAGCGATACAGGCCTGCCTATTATTCAGCATGTTTAAACGAGTTTCACAGGTGGGGTCCTGAACTCACTCACTTCAGCCCAGGTATTACTGATCGTGTGTTTCCCTAAGCTGTAAATATCTTAAAAGGTATTGGAAGAAAGAAGGTTTCTGCCTCAAATTAATCTATCCACCAGCTGGAAGAGACAGCCAGCCTTTTTAAAATAGCGTAGAATGGTCAAAGTGTTCCTCTTTTCAAAAGGCCTTATTCAGCACTGCCTCATCTGTCCAGTCAGAGGAGTGAGTGCCTGTGATTCTTCCTACTCTCTGTAGTTGGAAGATGCTCTCGGAAGAGAGCGTCTTTCCTACTTTCTTGTAGTTGGAAGACGTCAACCTCCGCAGAAGATTTTTCCTAAAAGGCACAATCTGTCTATTTAATGATTCCTTCAATATAATGATTTAAAAACTGTACCTGCTGGTCTCAACCTGGACTTGATATTCTAGTTCCCTCCGAATAAAATAAATATAATGTTCTTGTCTGCAGATGCCCCATTGCCACAGGGTGTACAAGAAGGGATTCTGCCTCCGGCCCATCATCAAGAATCACTCAGAAATCAAAAGAATATTTTACTACCCGTTCACCCTCCACTGATTATAAACCTCAACGACGAGGAGGATGAAGAGGATGACGAAGAGGAAGAGAACTGTAAAGAGTTTTTTCTCTCTTTTACAAGGAAGCAGAATGGGTTTTTTGGACTCTTGCAGTGTATACATCACAACTGATGTATTATAATAACAATTACATTGTTAGAAAAGAGTTGTTGCCAAGTTTTGGAAATAGCTTCCAGCTAATCCTCAAAATATTGGAACTGGTAGTCCCCAGATGTGAGTGAGGCAATGTTTTCTAACCCCTGTGAAATGCCTAGCTGTATATTTCAATGGTGGTACAATTCACTTCTTTTTCATTCAATGAAGTTTAAAACGTGATCCACTATTCAGATGATGTGATCCACCATTCAAAAATTCTCAAAATTTGGGGATGAAATCACAAATTCAGGAGGTACTTCTTTCCCGGGAAACAAACTTTGGAACAGGGGCTCTACACACTCATCACTGAAGGTGAAGTCACAGGTTTGTTTACAAAAGATAGCCGAGTGACTTCAACTTAAATAATTTGTTTGACTGATTTCCTAAACTCTGAAGGCAGTCTCATTTTATTGCAGAAAGTTACTCTCGAGTCTAGCGAAGAGAAACCAGACAAAACTCTTCACTAGATTAACTGCAGTGTCTATATGTATATATTTACATTATTATTTATTCCCTTTTTGTGAACTGTAGTTAAACCGTTGACTGTATCTCACTCAGAGATGAGAGATTCAGAGTGATGGAATGAATTGCACATTCCCAGAGCGTGAGAGAACAACCTACTCTCCTGCGTGCACCCTGCAAATGACGGTGTTAGTTCTCAGGCAGCCCCGAGCTGCCTTTGCTTTTCCCGCTGTCCTTCGGGTGAGCAGGCAGGGCTGCCTGTTAGGGCCTCCAAACTCGGTTTCGGTCTGAGTTGGCCACGTTAACTTCAACAACAGAAAGAGCAGGGCTTTGCTCGTCTTAGTAGCCTGAACTGAGACAGATAAGGAGCGCTCATTTCACCAGCTCTGCTGGCAGACGTTACAGGACAGTAACTTTGGGCAGAGGTTTTGTGACAAGCGCTCCCTGGGGACATGTTTAGTCACAAGATTTCCTTTTGGGTGTAAATGAAGGACTGTTTTGCAAATAAGTACTGAAGATTTTTTTTCACTCATTTTAAATCAACAAACATTAACTTCTTAATAGGTGTTGTAACTGCAATTACATTGCACTTGGCAATACCTAATATTACGGAATCATTTTTCTGCCCAGAAGCAGAGGTTGCAGTGAGAAAAGAAACACCCATGACAGAAATGAAATTCATTATGGTATTTGATTCTTAAGAATTATTGGAGGCCTTTGTATAGATAACTGTTAATCTTTTAAAAGCCTCTCCTATAGATGTTTCTAATTGGGTGCCTAAGACTGCTGCAGATATTGAAGAGGAAAGAGCAATAAAGGAAATGTGCTATAAATCTGGTAAGTATGGAATTAGTCACTCCTTCCTAAACAGCAGTGCTGCCAATATAGTAAACTTTGCATTTTTTTTCCCTCTTGGGATATATTTAGCTGAGTATTACAAGATTCCAACAACAAAACAAAATCAACAAAAACCACCAATCAACAAAAACTGTGTCTTCACCTCAGCAAAATGAGCTATTACCCTTGGAAGCGACCGGGCGAGACTTGCAGAAAGGCAAGTACTTTCCATCTTCTCAGACAATGTTTACCAGTTTTTAAATTACTGTTAGAGGAAGGAACTATGACATCATTTGCCCATCCTCCCCGCTTTTTGAACTTAGTGATGATGAAAGATAGCATATTACAAAGAGGATAGAAATACTTTTAATTTCCCCCCATATATATAGGGGATCAGGCCTAGTACCAGGGGATCAGGCCTAGTTACCAGGGGGTGAGGCCTAGTCAGCATGGGTTTATGGAAGGCAGGTCCTGCCAAACGAACCTCATCTCCTTCTATGACAAGATAACCAGAATATTGGACGAGGGAAAGGCTGTTGGTATTGTATACCTGGACTTTCGAAAAGCATTCGATACTGTCCCCCATACAATTCTCGTGGAAAAACTGGCTTCGCAGGGCCTGGATGAGCATACGATCTGCTGGATCAAGCACTGGCTGACTGGAAGGTCCCAAAGAGTGGTGCTCAGTGGATTTAAATCCAGCTGGCGGCCGGTCACAAGTGGTGTGCCTCAGGGCTCAGTGTTGGGACCATTTCTGTTTAACGTCTTTATTGATGATCTCAATAAGGACATAGGGTGTATCATCAGCAAGTTTGCAGATGACACCACGTTAAGCAGGAGTGTTGATTCCCAGGAGGATAGGGAAGCTCTACAGAGAGACTTAGATTGGATCATTGGGCCAACATCAATGGTATGAGTTTCAACAAGGGCAAGTGCCAGGTCCTGCACTTGGGCCACAATAACCCCGTGCAGCGCTACAGGCTTGGGGAGGTGTGGCTGGAAAGCTGCCGGGCAGAAAGAGACCTGGGTGTTCTAATTGACAAGGGGCTGAATATGAGCCGGCAGTGTGCCCAGGTGGCCAAGAAAGCCACCGGCATCCTGGCTGGTCTTAGAAATAGCGTGGCCAGCAGAAGTAGGGAGGTGATTGTGCCCCTGTACTCAGCACTGGTGAGGCCACACCTCGAGTATTGTGTCCAGTTTTGGGCACCTCAATACAAGAGAGATATCGAGGTGCTGGAGGGAGTGCAGAGGAGGGCAACGAAGCTGGTGAAGGGCCTAGCAAACAAATCATACGAAGAGCGGTTGAAGAAGCTGGGACTGTTTAGTTTGAGGAGGAGGAGGCTGAGGGGAGACCTCATCACTCTCTACAACTATTTGAAAGGACACTGTAGAGAGGTTGGTGCTGGTCTCTTCTCACAGGTAATTAATGACAGAACAAGAGGGAATGGCTTCAAGCTCCAACAGGGTAGAGTTAGACTGAACATTAGGAAAGAATTTTTCACAGCAAGAGTGGTCGGGCATTGGAATAGACTGCCCAGGGAGGCAGTTGAGTCACTATCCCTGGATGTGTTTAAGAGACGTTTAGATGTGGTGTTGGGGGATATGGTGTAGGGGAGAACTTTGTAGAGTAGGGTGGATGGGTGGACTCGATGATCCCAAGGGTTTCATCCAACCTAGACAAGTCTATGATTCTATGATTCAATGATTCTACATATATTGTCACACACATGGTGACTCCCTGCAACAATTGAGTGTAGATAGAAAAGGTGGAAATGGGCTGTTAACCCTTCGTGTACTTTCCTGAGATATACAACATACGTCTTTCATAGAGTTTTTCTTCATGATCAAGATTTGTGTGGTCTAAGTTTAGCCACCCTAAGGTTAGGAATGTAGTTTAAATTTCTCATGTAGGCTCTCTGTTGGAAATGGAGAGATATAGGCACTCTTTTGGGGCTATTTATTGAATCATAAGACAGTGCCAAAGACAGGTGAGAGGACTCACTTTCCCAGAGGTGCTCCGTGCTCTCTGCTGGCTGTCTTGAGTGTCTACAGGATTAGATGCAGTGATACACCAAACTTTTATATTACTAAATGTAGATTAAATAAATACCCCCTTGAAGTGTCTTGTAAAAGGTAGTAACAAGAGAGTTCCGTTTTGTTTTGAATGTTGGGCTTTATCCAACATAATTAAGGTCAGAGGAAGACAAGCTAATAAATATTTACCTCACTTAATATGTTTCTCCTTATTCTTGGCCAAGTGGCATGACTGAAGAAAATATAATTAGTTTATTCAATGAATCAGTAACAATATAATTCCACTATAGGAGGGAGAGTTATGTTCTTAACATGACAAGACACCAGAGTAATCAGTAGATTAGGCATGAAGAATTGCCACTGACCTGCCACGTGTAATAAAAAAGATTATTATTGTTTGTTTTGTGTAAATGTGCGGGATAAAATCTTGATAATACTGTGTCGTTGGGACGGACACGACGCTGGACATCAAGTTGCAGCAATCCAATTTCTTTACTTAACAAGCAGTGCTTTTTTATATTCTTTTACCCAGGTGCTTATCTATGCATATATTCAGCATTCTACTTTTGCCCGATACGCTCTCACATCACACACTGTTCATGCTCTGGTCAAAGCCAGGATGTTTGCCAACCCTTATCTTTTTACTTAGCTCTTCTAAGGACTCCCCAGTCTCTTCAAGGGTACATGGATATCTGCTCAAGGTCAATGTTAAACTCGCATTCTGATCCCTCGGACCAGACAAGGTTTCCCACAGGATAGAATACCCTGTTGGTCAGTTTTGGGTCACCTGTCCTGTCCGCTCCTCCCTCCAGGTGGGACCCCACTATGCTTTTCCGCTTCCGACCCTCCGACGGGGCAAATAACAAAGTTGGTTGGCCTTGGGGGTTATAGCAATAAGTATAAGCAGGAGCCTCTCTGCATCCCATGCCTGGGCATCAGCTATAAACAATTGGTCTGATCTCTCTGAGAGAGTGAACACTGTCTGCACAATATGCAGTTATTTTAGTAGTTAGAAGAGGCCCCGCTAAGAAGCGAAGTTACTGAACGAAATTGGTTCTGTTTTATCTCAAACCAGGACAGTCTCCATCCACAACCTTGGGGGATTCCTCATATACAGGGGTGAAGAGGTGGAGGGTCAGATGTACACATGTGGCACGGGCTGCGTTAACCCCCGTGCCTCCCACTGCAGGAATGACCGCAGACAGATGCACTGTGAACCAAACATCAAACCTTTAATGAATTAAGAAAGAGAGAGAGATGTGGGAGAGTGGGGCTGGGGCTGGAGTGGGTGGGTGCGGGTCGCATGCGGTGGGGATGCGTGCTCCACGCCTTCTCTATCAGCCCATGAAGAGAGGCTGGGGGAGCGTGGGGCACTTTGCCCCCCAGCATCCACCAGGTTTCTGCGTCGCTTGGTGGCCATGGTGTTGCCATCAGATGCCCTCCGCTTGTTGCTGCCCATGTGCTGCCTGCTGCTGCCCACTGCGGCACCGTCCCGCTCCGGCATTCCCTCCCACAGGGGTTTGGAGTGTTTTTCCACCTAGCACACCACCATCTTCCTCTTCTTGGGTGGGATGTTGTCCCACGGGGAGGTCTCTTGCGTCCTGGGGGTGCCGTGTGGCGCGGGGTGCTTGGCCTGCTTGCCACCCGCCTCTCCCGATCTAGGCACAGCCTGGCAGGAGACAACGGCTGGTGGCAGCAGCGAGCGGGTCAAAACCTCCTGGGACTGCCTCCTCAGCAGCTCCTCCAACAGTTGGGCCATGCGGGGTGGCCGATGCTGGGGGACAGCCGGGGGTCTGGCCAGGGTTCTTGGCAGCGGGTGACAGAGGGTTCTCAGCAGGGAACTCTCTGGAGGACTCTTCAGGGGATCCTTCCAGGGACTCTTCACAGGACTGTCCTTTAAAGTCTTCTCTGAACTCTCCATGGAGGGACAGCTTTGCTGGTTTTGCTGCCTCGGCTCGCTGGTGGCCGTTGGAGGGCCCCGTAGGCAGGCTCCTTGAGCAGGCTGACCTCAGAACTCGTTGCCGATAATACGGCTATTACAGACGTTATGAAGGCCGAGGCTTCGCGGGGATGGGAGGACTCGGCCTTCACCGCCTTCAGCACTGTGCGTTCGGTGAGGATTTTCTCCCCTATTCCTTCTCCTTCTCTTCCTCCTCCTCCTTCTCTTCCTCCTTCTCTTCCTCTTTCTCCTCCTTCTTTTCCTCCCTCTCTTCCTCCTTCTCCTCCTCTTCCTCCTCTATCGGACTGAGGGTTGGCTGCCATCTCTTGGCTCTGCGTCCATGTTGTCTTTTGGGCATTGCTTTGCCCTTGGGTTGGCTGGTCATGGGTTGGTTTGTGTCGGAGGAGACCCTTGGGACCACCAACCGCCGCCTGGAAGGACACAAAGGAAGAGGTCTACCTGAGGACACAATGGGTTTGGGGCTGCTTTCTGCCCCTCCCCATGAGCCACGTGCCTCCTCATGTAGCCAGCAGCAGGTTGGCTGAGGAAACCCCCTGTGCCGGGACCCTCATCTGACACACAGCTGTCCCATTGTCCCTAGACCACGCTGGGGCTCTCCTGAAGAGCTGGAGAAGATCCAGCCCTGTGAAATGGGGGTGTTCCCGGCAGCCACATCCCACCCCTCCAGGTGCTGCCTTCACCACTCTTGGGTGGTGATGACCAAGGAGCGTTCAGGGCTGGGGAACGGGCTCTTGCTGGGTCAGAAAATCATGGAATGGTTTGGGTTGGAAGGGACATTTAGAGGTTCATCTAGTCCAACGCCCCCCGCTGTCATCGGCAGGGCCACCTTCCAGTAGACCAGGTTGGTTCCAGCCCCATCCAACCTGACCTTGAACACCTCCAGTCAGGCTGATGGAATGGTTTGGGTGGGAAGGGACCTTTGAAGGTCCATCTAGTCCAACACCCCTGCCATGAGCAGGGAGGTCTTCAACCAGATCAGGTTGCTCAAAGCCCCATCCAACCTGGCCTGGAATGTCTCCAGGGATGGAGCGTCTCCCACCTCTCCGGGTAAAATGGCCCCGTGCGGCCGCCCACCCTGAGCCTTCAGCCTCACCTGGCCAGAGACCTTGTCCTCTTCTTCTTCTGCAGCTCCAAGATTTCCCCGAACTGTGGTGTTTTGCTTTGAGTCGGGCTCGGAGCAGCAGGAAAGGGAAAACCGGGAAACCCCACTGGAACCAGAAAGAAGACACCTCCTCAGAAGAGCGTCGCTGTGACGCTGCCAGACCACCCAGGGACACGCAGGGGGTGCTCAGGCCCCTTCCCAAAATGTCTGAGGGTTGGACATTCTGCTCCTCTAGCAGCCCCATCGTGTCCTCCCCAACACCAGCACCATTTCCAATGTGGTTTTCCGACTTCATCATCATCATGATGGTGAGGAAGGAGGAGCCGGGTGGTGCCGGGGAGGGGACAGGTGTCATTTCTGAGGGGAAGAGGGGGAGGAGAAGGCCTTGGCCCACCATCCTCCCACTGTACCCTTGGGCACATCCCACCCCGGGGCTCTCTTTTGGTGACACCAGCAAATCGTTAGGACAAAAGGCCCTCAGGAGTTGGCCTGAAGCTTTGGGACAAGTCGGAGCCTTTTGGCGCTCAGCGTTGGCCATTTCCCCACAACATGGCAGAAGTTGGCTGCCCGTCCCATGGAGAAGAGCTGGGAGCTGCTTTACCTTTCCCACCTTGCTGGAGAGGTGGCAAACTGTCTTTTCTCGTCTGCACATCCTCACCAGGGACTTGTCTCGAGGTCTTGAGGAGAGCCCTGGGTGGGTGTTTGGGCACACACTCCATCACAAACCTGGAAAGAAGGAGAAGACACCCATATGACCCATGGCACCACCAGCACTTGCCACTTGCTGCGGCCACTTGCCCGCAGGCAGAGTTTGGCATTGCCATGAAGGCCATTGACTTCCCAAGTCTACCACATCCCATCCCCAAGGACGGGCCTGGGAAATGGAGTCGCCCAGCAAAGAAGTCCAGGCCACCACGGGAAGAAATGTCATCCAAATTCCTCTGTCTTTCCCCTCAGAGCTGCCTTATGGGAGTGACTGCGGCCTGGGGACATCATCAAGAGTCGCCGCCTGGTGTCCCCAGGACACCCGCAGCGGCACAAGGAAGAGATGCTACCTTGGGCGTTGGCATCAAAGAGCGGCTACAGCCGCCAACGTACTCACTTGGGAAAGAGGATGACACGGCCGGAGAAGCTCAGTGAGGCCACGGGTACCACTGGGGACACAATCATGTCCTGCAATGGAGGAACACAAAGATTCAGGACATCCTCAACGTGGTTGAAGCACTGCACACTGGAGGATGCCAAAGACAGCAGGACATCCTCAATGTGGTTGAGGGTCTCAGTGTTAGAGGAGGCCAAAGATGGCAGGACATCCCTCAACGTGGTTAAAGCACCCCACATTGGAAGAGGCCAAAAATGGTGGGACATCCCCCACATGGCTGAGGCACTCAAGTGTCGGAGGAGCTTGAGGCAGCAAGTGTTGGCAGGACCGTAACTCTCACCTGGACCGAGTGGCTGAACGTGTCCTGAGGGACCCCACACAAGCAGTGCCAGAACACTGCCGTGGGACCGCACGCACCACAGAGAAACCAAAATGCTTACCTTGAAGACAACCTTCTCCAAGTTCTCCTTCCCAGACAGCCTCTCCAGGAAGCTGCGGTAGAATTTCACGCGCACTTTCGTGCCTTCGATGAGGAGCACCCCCACCTCCCTCAGGATGAGGGCCACATTCTCCCCCTTCCCCAGGCAGTGCGAGAGGAGGGTCGTGGTGCCTTGGATGCAGTCCACCACTTTCTGCCGGGACACGGCGGCTGCCACGGCCACCTTGGAGTACTTGAGGGGCTCCAGCTCCTTGTTGCCTGGAAGAACCACAGGAGAAGGATGGAGACACTCACCCGGTGGCCCGTGTCCTACAGCTTGTGTGTCACAATCATTGCATTGCCCCAAAAAAACTCAAACCCACTCAATTATTGGACTTTGGAGTTGCTTCAGAGAAGATGACCATGCAGTCAGCCATCTTACCGGGCAGGTAGTCCTTGTTGTCCATCAGGTTGTGGACAACAGCAAGGTTCCTGGCCAGGTGGAACACCGGCTTCTGGATAGTCACGGTTTCATCTCCGACCTGGACGCGTTCGAGGACAGTACCGAAGGAGCCAAGGGTGGGAATTCGGACGCCCTGCAAGTGGACGAGAAGGGTGGGAGGGTGAGGACTGGCTAGAGGGAAGATCTGGAGGTGACCTCCCCCATCCAGGGATGGTGCTTCAGGCTGGATCCTGCCCTCTCCCACCGTTTGGAGGCACGAGCTGGGCGGTGGGGAGAACTTTGGGGAGGAGATGTTGAGTCCTTCCCCTCCTCAGGAGAAAAAACCAGCACTGGAGTTTGAGCAGAACCAGGATGAGGCCATCCCGGGGGGGTCTCCAGCGACCTGGATCAGCCCTACCAGAAGTGACACCAACATTGCACAGGCCCCGTTTGGCCGTCAGTGGGGACTTTTGGGGTGAGATTCCTGTTTTCTGAGGAGTTGAAGGGTGAGAGCAGGCCACGCCCCAGGGGGATCCCACCACCCCTCATGGTGCATGAGGAGGACGCGGGTGTTGCACCACCTTGTGGAGCAGGAGTTGGTCTTGAATGTAGCCAGCCACTGCATCCCAGACGGCCGTTCGCTCTGAAAAAACAAAGAAGAACCAGGTCAGGCCCCATCTCCACCAGCTCTCAGGTCCACCCCAAACATCTCCCCCTTGAGCCGCGACGCGGTGGCAGACGCCAAGTGTCATGGCTGGCTCCGAAATGGTGACAAGCCCTTGAGTCTTGGCTGCCGGAGAGGTGGCTGCGGTTGGCCGTACCTTCAGCGGTGACGCTGGACATAGCGAAGGTGTGCTCCATCCCATCCCAGAAGTCCATCTTGGTCCGCCTCACGCTGGCAGGTCGGTTCTTGGTGGCGACAGCCATGTTAGAGGTCATCTTATGGACGTTCCTCCAAAGTGTGGGACCCACCACCCGGTGGGCCCTTTTATACCCCCTGAGTGGGTGTGCCACGCACCTCTTGTGACATCAGGGTGACATGTTCATCGCTGATTGACTGACCGTGGTGACACGGCAACCGCCAACCTCTGGTGGGGTGGCCATTAGCAGGGAGAGCTTCAAGCAGCTCAGGATGCTCCAAGCCCCGTCCAACCTGACCTCGGACCTTCCAGTCATGGACACACAGATTGGTTTGGCTTGGAGGAGACATTTGAAGGTCCATCTCGTCCAACCTCCCCTGTCTTCGGCAGGGGCATATTCCAGTAGAGCAGGTTACTCAACGCCCCATCCAACCGGACCTTGGATACATCCACTCAGACCCACAGAATGGTTTGCATTGGTTGAGTTGGATTTTTGGGTGGTTTGGGTTCCAACAGACCAGGTTGGTCCCAGCCCTGTCCAATCTGACCTTGAACCCCTCCAATCAGACTCATAGAAGGTTTGGGTTGGTTGAGTTGGATTTTTGGGCTGGAAGGTTTGGGAACCAGTAGAGAAGGTTGGTCCCAGTCTCATCCAGCCTTACGTTGGACACTTCCAGTCATAGACCCACAGAACGGTTTGTGTTGAAGGGGACCTTTGAAGGTCCATCCAGTCCAACCTCCCCATCATCGGCTGGGACACCTTCCAGTAGACCAGGTTGGTCCCAGCCTCATCCAACCTGACCTTGAACACCTCCAACCGGACCCAAAGAACAGTTTGGATTGGATTTCTGGGTGGTTTGGGATCCAGTAGACGGGGTTGGTTGCAGCCCCATCCAACCTGACCTCAGACACTTCCAGTCATGGACCCAAAGACTGGTTTGGGTGGGAGGGGACCTTGGAAGGTCCATCCTGTCAAACCCCCCAATCACTGCAGTGGCCGAGAATAAAAGTAGTGCCACGAGTGGGGCGGGTGCTCCTGCGTTATTGTATCTCATCCTATTGTATTATTTTATCTCTTTCGTTTATTTTGTTTTTTCCTCTTGAGCTGTTGAGCAGAGATGGTTCTCGTGCTCTCTTCCCATCTCGGGGGGGTCGTTGGGCTGCGGCGTGTGGCTGCAGAGCCCGGGAGGAGAGGACAACCCCGAAGAAAAGGTCCCCTTGCCGCCCTCCACCAGCAGCGGTGGGATGGGTGCAGGGACCCTCCTGCCATCGGCTTATCCCGTCCCCTGCGGGAGCCTTTTTCTGCAGCAAACCGACCCAAAACGACAACGGCACGTTGGTGCTTCTTGCTAAATGGGGAGGGGGGAGAAAAACAAATCTATCAGTTTGCTCTGTAAGGATGGAAGCAGCGCATCCCCAAACAGGGCCAAAATCAGGCGGCTTTTGCAGGATGGGGTTTTGCAAAGCTCCTGGTGCCAGTGCCCCATGGTGACGGTCAGAGGGGGAAGAAACTGGTTGAGCCCTTAAAAAGAGGAAAAGACAAAGGCTCGGAGGAAGGGAAAGGTGCAGTGCCGGGGTTTCCTTGCTGCTGTTCCTCCGGGATGCCCGTGCGCGTCCCCTCCACGCTGCCCTCCGGGCAGGACCGTGCTCGCTGCTCCGGCTCTGCCTCCCTGGAGGGGAAAGGTCCCGGCGCAGGAGAGTCCCCATCTCTCCCCCCTTCCCAAAAGAAACTTTAATTACCGGAGAGGTACATTATTACGCCGGTGACCCACAGTGGCTGGGGGGCTGGGGGGCTGTGGTACCAGCCCTATTGCTGCCCTACCCTTAAAATGGAATTATACACTTCTAATATAGGACAATTTGGTTTTCTTTTTTCCATTTTGTTTTCCTCCCTGTAAAAGGAGGGAGCGGGGCTGAGCTTCACTCCCTCCTGGCAGGGACCGGGAGAAATGAGAAAATCAGGACCTAATTTCTCATTTTTCAAAAAGTCTCCATCTGACTTTCAGAAGCTTGAGACACTGGTGTTTTTATAATTTCAGTATGTTATACAGCAGAAGGCCAACACTTTTGTTAGATTCATGAAAAAGTTAAGAGCCCCTGGGAGATAGCCTCCCATCCTGCAGTTCCTAGCCACATCCAGGCTTACTACAACTGTAATTGAGAGCTGGAAATCTTTTTGCTGGTTTGTCCACTGCACTTTGGCTTGTGCTCAGTAGCACTCCAGTGTCATATGCAAATCTATAGCCTGGGATGAGCCAGTGACTTGGAATCCACCATGACGCAAGCTACAGCAAAGACACACAGATATGCACAGTGAACATTGTACCTCTGAGTGGCTGCCAAACCTAGTATGCTAAGGGAATTAAGGCAGAATCTTACTATTGACAACTAAGCATTGCTTCAATCTTGCAAATGATGCTTTTTTTTCTCTTTTTTAACCTTCTTGCTTTAACTGACATATCTTGATATCTGTAGAAACCCGATTTCTTTCCCAGAAAGAAAGAAAATAGGACTCTGGACAATTAGAACATCTTCCTACTAATAGTAGAGGATGAAGAGGACAACCTGCTTACACTATATCCTTCAAGCCACTTCCCACTGCTTAGGTTCATCTTGTATACTAATTGAGACCAGGCTC
This sequence comes from Vanellus vanellus, assembly GCF_965231255.1. Lineage (NCBI taxonomy): Eukaryota > Metazoa > Chordata > Aves > Charadriiformes > Charadriidae > Vanellus > Vanellus vanellus. Next base: position 29,105 of record NW_028128044.1, read on the forward strand.
GCTCTTAATTTATTTTTTAAAAAGCCATCTCCTTATACAAAACATGTATTAAGCAAGAGTCTGCAATTTACCTTGGGCTGGTCACATCATGGGTATTATGGAACAACTTCTGTATCTTGTTGCTAGAAACAACTCCCGCTTTCACCAGGTAGGAATAGGCTTCCACGTGAAAAGCCCAGAAGTGCTTCCCTTTGGCAATCCCGGTGTCGCCAATGATGTAATCCAGGGTTGTGTAGCATCCGGCCTGCATGCGCTCAGACCCCAGCAGTAGAGGAAATCCAGCCCTACTTTCCACAGAGGTTCTTCCTGGGTTCAGCAGGAGATGTTCACTGTTGTACCCGCATTTGTCATCAAAAAGAAAACTGAGAACTGAAAAACAGCATCCCAAAAAATTTTCTCTTAGTTAAGTATTTCTGTGCTTATAAACTATATTTTAAGTCATGCTGGCACTAGAATTCCTCGCTTTTAAAGGCTACCGGGAACATTACGCAAGCTAACACAGTCTCAGTATGCTACCTACTTAACCTGTTTGTTAGCAGTGCTTTTCAACATTTATACAACCGGTAACAGTGTAGTAGAAGTCTGGGAGCTACTGGAAACCACCTACAGCTCTTAACACCACCAGCAGCTCGTGGACATAAGAAAACCCAATACCTGGGGCTGGAGGCGTACGCAAGATAACTTCTCGGCTCCAAGGGCTAGAGATGGATCCTTTATATCCTCGAACTCTGAAGGCATAGCTGCTGTCGTCATCGAGATCAGATATTACTTTGCTCTTGCTGCAAACTTCGATCTCCTGCCACGTTGTACTCTCCTCTTCTCTATTAAGCTTATGATACTCAAGAACATAGATATCAGCTGAGTCTGTCTTCCCAGGGCATTCCCAACTGATCAGAGCTTTGTTGTACATTTTGCTCTGCTCTTCATTGATTTCTGGTATTTCTAGACCTGGAATGACAGAGATTCAGGAGAAAAAAACCTCAAATGTAGATACATGTTGTTTTAGAATTAAACACAGAAGCCCTTTGTTGAGTGGCTACAGCACTGGGGGGACAGTGGGGGGGGGAAATCTGACTCAGTCAAAGAGTGCAGATGAGGATGGGTCTGTTCATGCACTTCAAATAAATCCTTTCTGGTTTTACTTTGAAAGTTGTATTATTTATTTTTGCTGGCAACTAAAAAACCATATAAAAACCTATTCTTTTCTGTCATGCAATCACGACAAAAAGCTGCTAGGAAGACCTAGTATTACTTAACTACAATATTTTGGAAGCCAATGTAAACTGGTTCTGAATGCCATGGCATCTTAGCTTCTTTATCAAAGCTGAAGCTAGCATTGCTGCCAGGTAACGCCTTGTGAATCACAGAGGCAGAAGGGACAATGCAAGTCACAAGATTGAGTTCTGCAACTGCAGCCCTGCACAAGTTTTGCCTCTTTCCAGAGAAGCCCTTAAAGCTGTAACTCAAGAAAGACGTGATGCTCTCATAATTTACCATTGGAATGGAAGGACAAGTCACCAAGGATCTCTTCTTGCTTGGCTATGTCCATCACAAAGTCCTCGAAAGTAGTTTCAGCTGCTGGCTTGAAGCTCTTCAGAGATTCAGTAGCTTTTTGGATTCTGAAAGCACAGAAGCAGAGGGATGGCAGAAGAGGGAAAAAGGAATTCACATGGGTGCATTCCTTAAAGCAAAACCGCTAGGTTTTGCTTTAAAAAAAGTTCTCTTTTCAGGTACTTACTCATGTGTCCCAGAAACTTGTCTCTCTAGACAGAATTAAAATGCAAAATTTAAAGGCCTTTTGTACATCAGTGTAAAGATAACTAACAGGGAATCTTTTGGTTGGCAGAGCATTTTAACAATTTGGGGCATTACATTCAAAGAACAAAATAGGTGTGAAGCGCTAATGGAGCACAACTATTCAGATCAAAGAGTTTAAAGCCAGAAGAGACCTGTTAGATTAACTTGCAAATACCCGATGCAATCTCTGAGCAAAGGACTGTATCAGTGAGCTGAATGGGTTACCCTTCCACTGCAGTCCTACTGAAGAAGGCTAGGCGTTGTCGCAGGACAGAGCCCCTCCTCTGGGCTGTTTTTTAACGCACACTGTAATATAGGAATTTCTACTGAATGGTACCGGGACCGCCTCTGAGGCTCTGCAACACAAAGTACTTGCATTCAGTACTTTCCTAGCAGGTGTCCAAAGAATATGACTGACCAGACATCCCTGGAACTGTACCTGTACCTCAAACGGAAGATAATTAATAAGATACCTGACGTGAAGTTGTTTTGCTGTTTGAACAAAACAAGATGGATCAGTTTCTTTAAGCAGTTCTTGAGCAAGTCCTACAAGGCCACTATTTTCCAGGAGCCCTTGAGATTCTTCTGCTTGTGTTTGCAATTTTTCCAGCCTTAAATTCTTAGAAGCTTCAATTGCCCTAAGAGCTGCGGATTTCTTCTCTTCCAGGACATGAGATAATTTCTCAAAACTCTGAGATGCTTCTTCTTTCGCTCTTTCACTGTTGCACTAGGAGGGAACAAAAGACATTTTAGACGGATCCCACAGCACAGAGTACCCCTCTACCGGAAAAAGAAGAGTATAAAACCAGGGACTTTCAGGAAACGGGTGCGAGCCGTCGGCAGAGTGAGACTCCCGGGCCGCCCAGTGCTGTTTTGCTTGCTGCCGCTTGCTAATAAATACTTCAGTCTTAATTGGCTCCGTCTGCTTGCATCAATTTGTGGGACTAACCCATAACAAACCTGAAATTAATTACAGCTTGTTGGGAGTGTCGAGATGCTCGGTGGGGGCTCGGGGGTGGGTGGTGGGGGGAGAAGCGGTGCCCTGACCCCCACCTCTTGCTTTTCCCCTCTCCTCCCCAAGACTGCACAGCGCAAGATGAGGGAAATGCTCCAGCAGGTGAAGCAGCAGGAGCAGAAACACGCTCCGGGAGCCCCGGCCTCGCAGCACAGCAAGGGAGGCTCCCGCCGTGCCGCCCAGCACCACCCGATGAATGTAACCCCGCCGCCGGACATCCCCCCCTCCCAAACCCTCCTCCCCCACCCCCAGCGGGTCAGGGGAGCAAACCAAAGACCCCCCCAAACACACAGCCCTCCATTCCCCGCGGCGCTGCGAGGATGCACAGCCGAGGGGTATGGGGAGGGCTCTCTCCATCCCACAGCCTCCCCCTTCCTCCTCCCTCGCCTCCCGACGCTCTCCCTTTAGTTGGACTAACGTGGGCAGGTTTGGGTACCTCAGCACCTCACGCTTGTGTCTCCCTTTTAGAGATTTTGTGTGCCTTGGAAACCTGAGAGTTGGAGATCTTTTTTTAATTAATTTTCTAATAAAAAAAGAACTGAGTTGGAAAAGCGATGGGGATAGGCAGCACTCTGGTCATTCTCTCCGGGGCGTTGTGGAGGAAGGCTGCCAGTCTTCCTCCCAGTGTACTTTTCCCCGTTGGCTCCAGACTGCTGCTGGGGCTGAGCTCTGAGCCGCCAGAGCGGTTCTCAGCAGACGGTCACTCGGCGCAGACAATGAGGCCCTGAATAGCCCTTCCTGTGCTCTTGATGGCTCCGGACGGCTCTGCTCCTCTGCTGCTTCTAAGGTGGGGCTGCCCCAGTGCCCTCACTCAGGAGCCTTTTGTCTGTGCGGGTCTCACTTGTGACAGGGGGTGGGGGTGTTGCCAAACTAACTGCTGTGCTGCGATGTGTGAGTGGGTGTTCCCGCCCGTGTCAGTGCCAGAGCTCTTCCGTAGGCTCCTTCTGCCAGCGGAGAGCCAGGGGCCGCTCCTTCGGGAGAGAGCTTGTTTAAAAAGAGAAAAAAAAAACGGGGGGGGGGGGGGGGAAGTGGGAAAAGAAAAAAGAGGAAAAAGATAAAAAAAGGGGAAAAAAGTAAAAAAAGAGAAAAAGTAAAACGGGGGGGACGGGAAACAGAAAAAAGGGGGAAAAAGCAAAAAACAAAAAGGGAAAAAGAAAAAAGGGGAAAAAGAGAAAAAAGGGGGAAGAAGTGAAAAAAGAGAAAAATAAAAATGGGGGGGAAAGGGGAAACAGAGAAAAATGGGGAAAAGGAAAAAAAATCGGGAAAAAAGAAAGGTAGAAAGGAAAAAAACAAACAAACAAACCGAGGAAGGAAAGTGGGAACATCCCCCGGGCAGGAGGAGGGACAGGAGCCGGGGGAGGGGGGAGGTGGGGGGAGGTGGCGGTGCCAGCGCCGGCCCCGGGGGCTGCGACACCACGTTTTTGTCCTCTACTGCAAAGTGTTCTGTGAAAAACAACCAACCAAATCCCACCCAACGACAACATCAACAAACAAAGAGAAATCTCTCCAGCTCACACGAGCCTGAGCTGCTCTCCGCTGCTCTCGTTCCAGTGTCTCGGGGGGGTCACGGCCGAGCTGAGATTGGGGGTGGTGGTGGTGGGAGTTTGCCCCATGGCTGTGATGGGGGGAGAAGGGGTGGGTGAGGAGTGGAGGATGTGGTGTGGGGTTTTTTTTTGGGGTGGTGGTGGTTTTTTGCCAGGTGTCGCTTTACCCAGTGGCTCGGGGAGGTGTTGGCATCAGGAAGCCTGTGCTAAAGCGGGGTGGGGGCCTCGCCGCAGTTGGTTAGCAAAGCCAAAGTCGTTATTAATGGTTATTAATGGTGCACTAATTACGCCCTTGTAACTGGGAAGCTCAGATGCCCCCTAAGCACCCCCCCGGTGCTTCTCTAGCCAGGCGAGCGCTGGGCGTCCCCCCTGCAGGAGAGGAGAGCACCTCCGGGGTGGGTGGAAGGGCATCACCCAACGGGGAGAGGACCAAGATGGGGCTTGGGTGTCCCTTGGGGTGGCCGGGTGGCGGGGTAGGGCTGCTGGGGGCTGCCACGATGAGGGACACCCCAACACCTTTCTCCATGGCTCCCAGAGCTCTGCTCCCTCCCTCCCTCCCACCCATCCAGTGCCACCGGAGAGGTGGTGTCCCCCCTCCCGGGGCGGGCAGGGGCTGTGCCACCCCATCGAACACCTCAACGCACCAAAGCACCTCACTGGGGGAGGGACTCTGCGCCTGGTAGCCCCGTGCTCCCCAGCACTGTAAGGATGGGGCTGAGCCCCCACCACGGCCACCCTGTGCAAACCAAAGACCCCCCCAAACACCCCCCCCCCATTCCCCACAGCGCTGCGAGGATGCACAGCCGAGGGGTACGGGGAGGGCTCTCTCCATCCCACAGCCTCCCCCTTCCTCCTCCCTCGCCTCCTGACGCTATCCCTTTAGTTGGACTAACAGATGCAGAGAGAGAGAGAAAGAGAGGTTTTATTATTCTTTTTTTTTTTAATTTTTTATTTTTAATTTCCTAAAAGCCACCGGTTTTTCATCCCAGGCATGGCCAGAGGAGCTCGCCCAGCGTTGAGGGGGGGAGGTTGGGCTGCGGCACACAGCGCAGCAGCTCATCAGTTTTTAGAATTAATGTAACAATAACAAAACTAACGGCGATTTTTAAGTTTTGTAAGGATTTTATTTATTTATTTATTTATTTCATTTCAGAGGGGGTGGGGGCGGGAGGGGGATGTTTGTTTTTTAGCACAAGCCGGCTTTTCTAGAGGTTAAAGAAAGGCCGTGCTCGGCCGTAAACGCTTTGGGGAAAGATCCCGGTTGCAAGGAGAGAAGGTGGGAAAAGAGGGGCAGGGGGGGAAAACAGATTTCCAAGAGGTTGTCAGCCCAGGGCAGGGGGAAAAAAAAACCAAAACACTAGCAAAATTATTATTATTTTTTTAATTTCAAAAATAAAACACACACAACCCCCAACCCCAAATGACACACACACATCCACACACAAAAACTACCTCAGGTTTTCATACCTCAGCACATTGCGCTTCTGTTTCCCTTTTACAGATTTTCTATGCCTTGTAAAACTGATAGCTGGAGCATTATTTTTGTTTATTTTCTTAATAAAAAAAAAAATTAGTTGGAAAACACACTCTTACTGAGTGCGAGGCGGGAGAAGGAAAGCAATCCCACGGGTGCCAGAGCTCTTCCATAGTCTCCTTCTGCTGGCTGAGAGCCAGGGGCCGTTCCTTCGGAGAAAGCTTGAGAAATGTTTGAAAAGAGAAAAAGAAAAAAAACAAAAGAAAAAAATGGGGGGAGAAAAAAAAAGAGGGGAAAGAAGAACAAAGAGAAAAAGGAGATAAAAGGGGGGGAAGAAAAAAGGGGGAAAAAGAAAAAAAGGGAAAATGAAAAAAGGGGAGGGAAGAGGAAAAAAAAAGGAAAAGGAAACAAAAACCCCAAATATAAAAAAAGAAAGGTAAAAAGGAAAAAAAAAAAACCAACCAAACCAAGCAAGGAAAGTGGTGAAAGCCATCGGGCAAGAGGGACGAGAGCCGGGGGTGAGGTGGCAGTGCCAGCGCCGGCCCTGGGGGCTGCGACACCACACTGCAAAGTGTTCTGTGAAAAAAACCAACCAAAACCCACCCAATGACAACATCAAAAAACAAAGAGAAATCTCTCCAGCTCACACGAGCCTGAGCTCGCTCTCCGTTGCTTTCGTTCCAGTGTCTCGGGGGGGTCATGGCCGAGCTGAGATTGGGGGGGTGGGGGTGGGAGTTTGCCCCATGGCTGTGATGGGGGGAGAAGGGGTGGGTGGGGAGTGGGGGATGTGGTGTGGGGTTTTTTTTGGGGTGGTGGTGGTGGTTTTTTTTGCCAGGTGTCGCTTTACCCAGTGGCTCGGGGAGTGTGACGAAACGGGAAAAAGGGCTTCACTGAGAGGTTCAAATTAACAATTTCTTTGGACTTCGCTCACGGGTCCAATACGTCACTATTGCAAGTTCTGTGTGTGCGATGGCGATTACACTATTGCAATTTAAAAGAAATTAGCGGGATCCACTATTGCGAGCTACAAATGCCCCTGAACAATAGCAACACAAACCACAAGGGCCCTAGATATTAATGCCTTAAAAGAGTGCACCAGTCACAAACTCAATCACATGCCCTATACCGTACGGATGTTTCTTAGTCACTTACCCTCTCTCTCTCAGGTGAGGTCGCTCCATCCCAGGGAAGTTACCCTGTAGAGCGTCCTGGATGGGGGGGGAACGGATCTCCTAGGGGCCAGCTGTATCCTTGGAGGATTCCCCATTTGTCTCCCCAGACCCTGCGGTTTATATTTCCTGACTCTGGGAGGGTGCAGGATTATGCCTGAGTGGATTACACTGTCTGGGATATTTCCCTCTGGTGGTGCCACAGCGAAGTCTCTGTTGCCAATTTGTGATGTCCAGCGCTCAACCTCACGGGAATAGTGGTGGGATGGGACTCGGGGCATTTTGTTTGTTAAGGGCCATTTGGTTTTGGTTGTTCTGTGCCATCTTGAGATAAGCCCGGGCTGAGCTGTTTTGCAGCTCCCCCCAAGTTCTCTCTGCACAGCCAAGGCACGGCGGAGATGGAGCTGAGTGGGATGGCAGGTCCCTGCCTCTCACCTCTGGTGCTCTGAAACCGGCTTGGCTGGCTGCTCCCACACAGTGTGTTACTGGCTTGCCCAGCAGGTAAAGAACCCAGATTTGGGACACCACTAGGGTGTCCGTAAGGGGTCCTGGGCTGCCCTTATGTGGTCCTGGGGGGGGTCTCTTGCAGGCCAGAGGGAGTCTGGGGCAGCCCTTCAAGGATCTGGGGGTCCCCTCTGGTGCCTCTGGGGAGGGTTTTGTGGCTGGAGAGGGCCCAGCTGGTTTCAAGAGGTGCTTCCTCTCTTTCTCCAGCCCACCCAGCTCCCCCGACACCCCCACCCCCCCAGGTTGGTGGGTGCCAGCAGTGCCAGCCTGTCCCACTGGGTCAGGCACTGAGGGGGGCACAGCCCCATCCGCGGGATGGGAGGAGGAACCACAGCACCAGGGATAGAGACCAACATTTTATTTCTTTAACATTTCCCATGGGGGGCACCCCAGGGTTGCGCGGCTGCACCGCAGCTGGTGCCAGGAGGGACTCCAACGTCCCCCCCACAGCTCACCTGGCTCCGCTCATGATGCTTTTGATGGGGCTCAGCGCGGTCTCTTCTGTGCTACGGACCAAGCAGCTCCAGGTAGGCGACTGCTGCACCGAACTGTGCCGCAGCGTGGGGAGGGGTGGGGGGCTGCGGCGCAGGGCTGGGAGCTGCTCCCATCTCACCCAGCTCCCGGGGTCCTGCAGAGGGACTGGAAGAAGCCAAAGCAAGAGACGACAGACACGAGAGCCCGCCCAGAGGAGCAGAGCAGTGAGTGGCCCTGGCACCGAGCACCATGCAAACAGCCCACACCCCACGGCAGCCCTGAGCCGGGGCTGTGCCGGGGGCTGCCGGCCGCTCACTCCGTCCCCTCCCTCAGCAGCTTCTCGGCTAGCGGATGAAGGATGGGGGCTCAAGTCGACGCAGGAGAAGCAGGGAGTGTGGGGGAGACCCCCAGATCCTGCCCCAGACCCTCAGCCAGTGCCCTGCCCTGCCTGTGCTGGGCAGCCCTGCCCGCCTGCTGAGGAGGGGGTGCTGCCCGTGGGCCCCGACGGAGGAGACGGGGTGCAGCGGGCTCTCTTCTCTCTCCTCCTCTGCAGGGCAACCGAGGAGGCAGCGAGGAGGGAGCACCGGGCCCCACAGGACCCACTGGGCTCCCTGCCAACCATATACCATCTGAGCAGTGATGCCTCTCTCTACCCCCTGTCCCCCCCAAGCCCCCAGGTCCCCCTGCCCTCCTCTCCCGCCTATAGGTCCTATCAGTGGGGACAGCTCCTTCTGGTCCAGGGAACCCCCCAGGCTCCTGGGCCCCCCGAGGGCCACCGCAAGAGCCCCTGCAGCCTGTGCTCGCTGGCCAACTCGGAGGACTGCAGCAGCCTGTTGAGGAGCAGCTCCTCTTCCCAGAGCTCCCTCTACCACTTCCTGGAGCCCTGACCCAGTGCAGCAACAGAGCCAGTGGTGCTCACACACTCAGGACAACCCCGCTCTCCCATGGCTGCTAGTGGGGCAGTGGGGAAACCGGGACCGGTCCTGAGCCAGGAGCCTCCACAGGAGCTGCCAGCAGGGACAGAGAAAGAGTGGGTTCCCAGGCAGGGGACGGAACTGAATGTGGAAGCATATGCTGTGGGGCTCTGAGCTGCTGCGTGGTGTCAAGTCTATCCAACTTCAGGCAGTACATTCCCAGGAAATGTCACTGCTAACAACTCTTCTGAGGAAGTGGGGTCGTTTCTGTAGTCGTAGCCTGCCTGGAGAAACAGCCCCACGGAGTTAATAGTCTGCTGAGCAGCAAGGGAACAGAGTCGCTGACTCTCAACCAAGGACTGAAACACAGCAACCCACTCTACTGCCTTCCCCCTACGCCCGCTGCCTCCCACAGTTTAGAAGAACCAGGGGGTTCCAAGTGAGGGGACCCCTCCCCCACTCCCCCAAATCTGCTCAACATCCCCAAATCTCCCTCACGACACGGGACTCCTCCCACACACCTCCACTCCCCACACCGACAACCCTCCCCCTCCCCCAACGCTCCAAAAAGCAGCAGTCCTTAGGGCAGACCTCTTAAGCTGACTCCACAGCTATGGCTCCCCGTCGGCTCTGGGGGAGACAAGGGGGCCCCGGGGCTCTCCGTGGGCTTTAAGGGGGTCCCAGGGCTGCCCACGGGCTCCCAGCAATGCCCGTGCCCACCACCCACCCCCGCTTCAGGGGGCCCAGCGCTGACACCCCCCGACCCATCTCGGGGGTACCTGGGGGGACTCGGCCGTGGGCTGGAGGCGGGCGAAGGGGGCACGGCCGGGCTGACCTGCCGGGGGCGGGGGGGGGCTGAGAGCGGAGCCCAGAGCGGAGCCAAGCGCCCGGCCAGGCCGGCCCCGGGCACCCTGCGCTGCGGCCGGGGCTGCCACCACCTGCGGGGAGCGAGCGGGGGGTGAGGGGGCGGCAGCGGGGGACGGGGGGGGTGGCCTGAATCGGCCCTGTTTCCCCCGGGGACCCCCCACTCGGCTCCGCCCCCCCCAAACAGGCCCAGACCGCCCCCCGAGCCCCCCAGCCCGGTCTCGCCACCCCACAAACCCCCGAACTGGCCCTGCACACCTCCGCGCCGCCGCCCCCCCGCCCCGCCCGCCCGCTCCCGCCCTCCTCGGCTCCGGTCCCCCCGTCTCCCCCGGTACCGACCGTCGCAGCTCCCGCCCGACGCCGTACACCGGAAGTGCTCCCCCTCACGTCCGCCCACCCGCGCATGTGCCGAGGCGAAAACCCGGGCCACGCCCCCCTGCGTCGCCGCGGCAAACGCGAGCGAGGGGGCGGGGCCGCGCCGAGGAGAACGAGCCCCGCACCACAGCTTCTCTCCGCGTCGGGCAATGCGAGGCCGAAACCATCCCAGCCCTCCCCAAAATGAGCCGGACATCCGCCTGCAGAGCTCCGCCAGCCCCCCCGACGAACATCACGGGGATGGGGGGGAAGAAAACAACCAGAAAGGTACTGAAAATAGCTTGGAGATGGGGCTTAGAGATCCTTCCGAGAGGCAAAACCCGGCCTTTGTTCTCATTTTTGATCACGGGGTTTCGCAGTGCTTCGCGGGCAGTGGTTATCCAGGGGCATCAGCTATCCCGGGAAGCGTAAGTTCCCATCCCATGTGGCAAAAGTCCACTCGCATGAATAACTTAGACAAAACCAGCCCACAAAAGGACAAGAGGCGCGTTTGGTCACCTTTTCCTTGAAGCTTCGCTAAACTGTATACTCAGATTGGCCCTGTCCTGCAGTTTCTTTCCCAGAGTTTTGCCCCAAACCCACGCTTCCGGACCCGGTCCCCAAGCCCTCCCTCAGGGCCCACCACCTTTCCCCAGCCCGGCCTGTCCTTAAAGCTTTTCACACACAGCCCTTTCCACTCACCTCCCTCCGGGGCCTCCTCTCTCACAGGCACCTCACAGCCCTGCAAACCTCCCTCTCCCGAAAACCCATTCCCCCCTCACTCCCCCCTCACACAACACCTACTCCCCTCGCTCCCCCCCCCCCCCCCCCCACCTCTCGCCCCCCCCATCTCTCGCCCCCCCTTCCCCTCTCCTCCCATTCAAAATGGCGCCGCCCTTCCCTTCCCTTCTCCTCTCGCCTTTTCCTGCCTCAGCCCCCGCCCCCCGCTCAGGTGACACCGCACACAGCCGCCATGAGGCGCGGCGGGGAGGGCCGGGGCTGTGAGAGGCGATGGCGGTGAGGGAACTCTTGGCTTTTCTCCTCTTCTTTTCACCTCCTCAGGCTTCGGGCAGCCCCGCGTGGGCGGCTGGAGATCCCCCCCTCCCCTTCCGGGAGTGGCCCCGGCCCTGGGGCGGCCCCCGCCTCCCTCCTCCCCACAGGCTCTCCTCAGGGAGAGCCCCCAAATCTGTCCCCCGGGCGGCCCCACAGCCTCCTGTGTGTCCGGGAATGGGGTTTCCTTCAGGGAGTGTCTCCAAACCTATTCCCGGGGTGTCCCCACAGCCTCCTGCGTTGCCGGGAATGGTGTTTCCCTCAGGGAGAGCCCCCAAATCCATCTCTGTCGTTGCCCTACAGCCTCCTGCATGGCTGGGAGCAGTGTTTCCCTCAGGGAGAGCCCCCAAATCCATCCCCAGGGTGGTCCCGCAGCCTCCTGTGTGGCCAGGAATGGCGTTTCCCCTATGGATGGAGCCCTCTCCTTCCCCTGACTCCACTCCTGGGCAGCCTTTTCCTTCCTCCCTCCCACCTTCTCCCCACAGCCTCTTCCAGGGCTGGGAAAACACTCCTGCTCTTTCTCTTCCTGCGGGATTTGAGAAGAGCCCCCCATCTCCCCAGCCCACACGTGGGGTCTGGGCAGCTCCACGCCTTGTGTGTGAACCGGGAATTGGGATATTTCAGTTTTCTTCTGCGATCAGGCCTGGTTGTGAAAGGGCCAGTTGTAGTGGTTAGGCTTTGGTGGGTGAGTAACAGCAACTCTTATTTAAATTTTCCTTTTTTTTAGATTTTGTGTAGGGGGCTAGTTGTCCTCACGCCCGCGAGTTCTGCTCCAGGTCAAGCGAAGCCCCATGGAACTGGCCCGAAGGGCGGCGACGGCCATGGACCAGGGCCCCTTTGGCGTCGAGAACGTGGTTTATTTTGAGTTGAATCTCCCTGTTTTTCTTGAAAAGCGGGGGTCTGGTTTGTAGCGAGGCTTAAAACCCCGGGTTGTGCCTAAACATGGGTCTGATTTCAACCTCAGGGGCTGCAACTCTGTCCAGCTCTGACTCACAGCCCTGGCAGCACCGTCAGCATGCCGGGCTCGGCGTTCTCTTGTATTTTGAAGGGTTTCTTACGGATCGGCAGCAGCCGGGGATATTTAGCAGCTGTGTATTGGTGGTGGAATCCATGTGGTGAAAAGATCTTTGGGGTAAAGAGGTGAATAGGTGTTGTTTTCTTTTTTTTCACCTGGAGAATGTTTCTTGTTGCCTTGTACCTGTAAAAAGATGTTCAAATCGTTAAGGTGTTCAAATCGTTTCATAAAATTACCCCCTAGACAGGAATATGTTTTGTGGTTGGTTTGGGTTTTTTTTTATGAGAGTCCTTTCAGCCTGCTCTCCAGGTGGAAATGGGAAATGCAAAGCAATTACAATGACAGATTTGCTAAATCTGTTGCCAAGGTCTATATTACTGGCTTTCCCTGAAGCGGGGAAAAGACGTCCTGTTTAATTGTTGTTTGCATTTGAAATTCTCTGTGAAATGGATTAAGCAGTGTGGGCTTCTTTTTGTGGGTCTGCCCTTGGAAGGAGAGCGCCTTTAGGAAAAGGCTTTTCCGGAGGGGACAGAGAATTTAATTGCTGATGGCTATAAAAGCGCGCCCTGTTTGGGTGGCCTGAAAACAAAACCCGTGAAAATCCATGACTGAAAAATGAGACTTCCTCCTAATGATCGGGGCTGCTGTTTCTACTGATTTGCCCATGAATAACAGCTCGTTCCTTACTGGTGGCTGAGGACCCTTGAATTGTTTCCCAAAGCCTAAGGCAGCGGGAAGGGCTGGGGTTGTCAGATCACTGCAAATCAAATAAAAGAGAGCGGTTTGGAGTTGTCTCGTTCCCTCTTTCTTTTCCCAAGAAAGAGGGCTGGAAAATGGTAAAATGTTTTGCAGCAAAGTTCAAAATGGCAAAGGATGTACCGTGTGGGGGGTGGGACGTGGGTTCAGGTGTTGGTGGGGACCCCAGCAATAAACCGTAAGAGGTAGAGCAGCTTTGTGGGACTTTTGGGGCTTGTTTTTGTGTGGATATTCGCTCGTTGCAGACCACGTGCCGGAGCCCTCCAACAGAGGCATTAGAAAAATAAGTCTTTTTCTTAGTACTAATGCTTTGAATTTTCCAGTGTGGGAAAAGCCGCAAAAGTGTGTATTTCTGCCCAGCTGCGGAGAAATGGGTAATACTGAGCCCTACAATAGCTTGGTTGTTTTTTTTCCCCCTGTGTGATGACTGGTGTGGAGGGAGTTTGTACCAAAGAGTCAACTTCTGATTGTGGGCAGCCCCTGTTTTAGGAACTGTTGCACAGATTGCTTATCGATGCAACTGCTGCCGCGACTCCCGCACTCCCTGCTGAGTGATAATCCAAAACTGCAGAGCGAGCTGGGTGCCCGTGGAAGGGGAACTGCACTCTCAAGTGGAAATACTTGGGGTCTCGTTGCCTGTGGGAGGGAAAGGGACGTCAAGAGTCAACCTAAAGGAACTTCTCACCTTCAGAGATCGGGCTCTGGAGGTGACGGTTAATTGAGGGGAGTCATGGAAGCGTGCTTTACTGAGCAACATGCTGCTGCTGGCCCAAGACTAAATGTCTCCAAAGTTTGGGGTTGGTTTAAGTGCTTTTTGGTTATTAGCTGGATGTCACTCTTCCAAGCACCTCTTGCCCTGTCTGGAGGGGTTTGCTGCTGCCTCCTGCGTTGGGCCGAGGGGACCGGCAGCCCTCAGGACAGGGACTTTCTCAGGCGTGGAGGTTAAACCTGGTGCGTGCTGCTTAAAAACTGCTCTGGGTGTTAGTGCAGTGGTCACGGTGAGAAATGTGGTGGCTTAGGGGAGCCTGAGATTCGCATTCCTCTTAAGTGCGGGGGATTTTGGGGAGCCTGGGTGGTACAATCCCCTTCCTGCTCCCAGATTCCTGTCGCTGACGCATCAGCGGGGTGTTAGCAGAGCTGATGCCCGCAGCGGCTGAGGGTTGGCATGATCCCGGCATCGCCGGAGATCTGGAGCCGAGGAATGGGAGCGTGGCCCGTTTCCATCATGGCTTGTGAGGGAAATAGTGCGGTTTGATATAGCCGGGGTGCGTAAACAGGGATTCCTCTTTGCACGTGTGCTTACAGGGTGCACGCAGGTGTGTTACTTGGAGTGTTTCTTAATGCCTGCGAAGCTTTCCGAGATTGGTTAATGAGCGTTGCTTTGCTGTGCAAGTGCAAAGTGTTATTTTCATGGAGAAACCAGCTCGGATGTTCCATTTAGGCATTCTGCCTTTAAAAAAAGAAAAATATTTTCAAGCTTTCCTTGCAGGCAGAATAACATCTGCTTTTGAGGATTGTTTCTTTCCCTGCAGGGTGGAAAAATCTACAGCCTCGCTAAGGCTGCAGAGGAAGAAAACTTGTCAGTTTCCTAGAGCAAACTGCAGTTTGGAGAGGGGGGTGGTTTGCCAGAGAGCCTTTTAGCACCTCGTTGGGCACATTTCTTTTCCCTCGGGGCTGAGGTTTAACATCGCCTTTTCATTTGGCTGGGTTTTGGTTGTATGAATTAATGGGTGTTTCAATGGGAACCACAAGAGCTAATTTCTCAGTCGCCATCCCAAAAATTGTGCATTCTAAAAAATCAGAATGCGGATGCAAGAACAGAATTTGGACCAGATTCTCCGGCGCCAGGACAGTGCACCGATGCTTCAGGGTGCTTTCCCCGGCAGCGAAGGCCTGGTCTGGCAGGAAGGCGGTGGTGGGGATGGCGAGGTACTGCCGGCTCAGCCGCCCCATGGCCGGGAAGCGATGCTCATTCTTCTTCCACCAGCGCAGCAGCTGGTGCTGCGCTTGCAGAGGGGCTCCAGGATGTAGTTTTCCAGTTGCTGGTGGATCTCGGGTATGCTCTCCATCGGGTCCTACCCCAAAAGGATGTCATAGATGCTCTGAGATGGGGCGCTGGTGCATGGGTCCTTGCGAGCATCAGCTGGCTGCCGCCATCTGCGCCTGTGGCTTTGGAATCCGAGTTTGGCACCCCAGACTGGGTGGCAGATGGGGACTGGTGGTTGCAAACCCACAACAGCGTGGTTCTCACTGGCTGGTGCAGCTCGCTTCTCAGGCTGGGGCTGAGAAACTGCATCTCCTTGAAGCGCGGGTCCAAAACAGAGGTGATAGCTGCTGGGCTTTCGAGCACTTTCTCGAATGCAGTTCCCTTCAGTTTGGAAGACGGCAGAACACGGAGAATGGCATTACATGCCATCTACTCCTTGGTGTGTTGATTGGACAGGGAATCAGTCAAAAGAGAAAATAAGAAAAATTAATTTGCCTTCTACTTGGATGGCAGAAATCTACGAGAGGCAATAGAAGTCGGATGGTTGAACAAAATCTTGCATGGCTTTGAGTTTGCCCTGAGCTGACGGCTGCAAAGCCTATTGCGAAACCTATTCATTTTTGTGATGGTAGTGATTTTTGTTGGTGTTTTGTTTGGATGTCTTAAGAGTATCGTTATCAAGCAATTATCTCCCCCCAGCCCCGCCATGCCCGCCGGCAGCAATGGGCCGATGGGGTCCTCAGCTGTCAGGTGGGAGGCAGCGGCACCGGGGCAGGGAGGGGGATGCCCGGTACCCCCGGGCGGGCCGTGCCGCCGGTGTGGCTGGAGGATGCTCCATGGCTGCTCACTGCGGCATTTCCCATGGCAGGGAGGAAACACAGGGGGAGCAGGGGGTGGGGGCAAATGGGGGAGGCAAAGCATCTGCACGGGGGGGAGGGGGGGGGCTGTGAGGGCCATGGAAAGGGGAGTGAAGGGCATCTGCAAGGTTGGAGGGGGTAAGGAGGGTGGTAGGTGTCTAAAATGGGGTGCTGGGGGTGTGCAAGGAGGGGGGGCAGCAGGCCGCTGAAGGGGGGTGTAAGGCATCTGCGAGGCGGAGGGGTGGGGGCTCAAAGGGGGAGGTGAGGGGTACCCAAGGTGGGTGTGGGAGGGAGGCACCTGGGCGATGCCTGTTGTGGGTCTCCCCACCAGCCCCCCCCTCCTTGTCCCCTCCTCCGCATCTCGATGTGACCCCCTGGTGATGCTGTGGCCCTTCAGAGCAGGGGGACAAAGGCCACTGTCCCCACAGAGCCCCATGCCACCCGGTCACCTCAGCTATTGTCCCACCGGGCGCTTGTGCGGATGCGCCTGGTGTTGGGGTGCAGGCAGGAGGTGGCTGGGTGGTCCCCCCATCTTTCTGCATTTCCTTAGCCTGGGGGAGGGCCTGTCCGCCCCCCCCGCTGCACCCATGGGACCCGGCTGCAGGAGCTGCTCTCGGGGGCAAACGAGAGGTGGGGAATTAATTAATCTGCCCTGAAATTACAGCTCACGGCAAAGACTGAGAGGAATTTGCGTCTCCACCAGCAAGGGATGACGGTCACGTCCTGGTGATGCTCAGCTGTGACCTGCGTGTGTCCCCCCCTCACAGCCCCACTTTGGGGCTCTGGAGATGTGTCCTCTCCCGGGTCCAGTCCCCGTCACAGCCCAAATCCTGGCTCAGGAGCCAGAGGGGTCCCCGCAGGGGACGGTGCTGACCCCCACGATAGCAAAGGAGGGAGCCACAGGACCGGTGGCTTCGTCTGGGTAGGATGGAGATGGAGAGGGGCAAGGAGGGGGGTCTCCTGCTCCGCCACCAGAGCAGCTCCCCCAGTTTGGCCCCTCATCCCCTTATAACACTGGGATCAGTGTTATTAATTACACTTTGCGCGAGATTAATTACATTAATCCTCCCTCCTGCTGCTCGTGGCCAGTCCAGCTTGCATGTGACGGGACGAGGGGGCCGAGGTGGGAAGTTTGCGTGCTCGTGCGATGCTTTTGGCCTCCCCCGGCACCGGGAGGACTCAAAGCCGGACCTGAACCTCTGCTTTGTACTTTTCCTCATCCTCAATTACATCAACGCTTCCCCAGGGAAAGATTTTTCTTTCTAACTGGAGGAGTTGCACTGAGACAGGTAAACTGAGGCAGGACAGTCAAAAATCCCTCTCTCTCCTGCTGGGACAAAAAAAACGCTGCAGCAAAATAATAATTTGGAGAAGTTTTCTTGAGATGGAACAACACTCTCTGCTCCGAAACTCAAAAGTGAGCTCGCCATCCCCTTTCCCAGCCCAGTTTCGATGCTTTGATGTTTTCCAGGCACCTGGCAGCGGCGGCGAAGGACAAAGTACTCGGGGGCCAGAAAAAGCTCATTCCCAGATGGGAACGTTTGTTCCTTTTGCTCGTTAAATTGGCTGGCGGGTGGGAGGTGTGAGCTTCCCCGAGCGTCGCTGCTGCGCAGCGGCAGGTGATGCCATTCGGTCGAAGCAGGAATTTGGGGGATAAAAAGCAGATTTCCGGTATTTTGCTCTTCTCTAAAGAGAAGGGTTTCCTGGAGGCCCTTTCAAAGCTGCAGTTGCGACTCGAGTGTGAGACGTGGTTGGTTTTTTATTTCTTTGAGCGCGGTGATCCCAGTGATGCTTCCCCAGCCCCGGGGGCAAGGGCAGAAGAGAACTCCTGTAGTTCTCCTTCAGCTTTTAAGGCACAGATGCTCTTTGTGCAGCGCTGGCAGTGGTATTTCAGCCAAGGAGGGCATTAGCTGTCAGCCCTTGGCTTTTTTTTTTTGAGGAGAAAAATGCAGTTTTGTGTGGAAAGCGGGCTTGCAGCAAGAGAAGCCTGAGCCTGGTTGGGCTGAAGACGAAGCTTCACCCTTGTAGGTTCTGAGGGCCTTTGGAGGTAGGTGGTGGCCATGTCCTGTGGCCAAGTGCCATCTAGTGAGTCCTGCAGGTATCACGTTTGGAGAATGAAACTGGCTGTGCTCAAAAGTGTGGGGTTGGGTCTCCCCACCCCAGCCCACCCCCAGTTTGGAAATCCCTATTTTAATTTTTCGAAAGGAACCACAAGAATGAAGCAGGAGGTTTGGTTTTGGTTTGAAACACTCAACTGTCTCCCCTTTTAGTAAATCCTTCCAGACTCACGGTGTATACAATACAGGTGACATTACAGGTGGTTTTATTTGGGTAGGGGAAAAAAAACCTCCTCCAAGTCCGTGTTTTTAGGGCTGTGCCTGAAGGAGGAGACATGCAGAGGTGTGATGCTCATTGGCTCGCGTGGCCGCGGGGATGGGTGATGACTGGGAGGACCTAAGGGAGCTCTCCTCACCTGGCCCCAACTTGTACCTTCTTCTTCTCGCTAAACAGAGACACGACGAGGAGGCGGTGATGGACCGGGGAAGAACGAGCACCGTTGCCAATATTCACTATGAGAAGGAGGAGCTGGAAGGTGAGTCAGGAGAGGTGGCACCAGCCCCACGCGTTTTCCCGTTGCGCAAAGTCCCTGCCGCGTCCTGTGCTCAGTGTACGCATCACCTGCAGCGAAACGTGGCGTGCTTCTAAATAAACAAGCACAGTTATTTTCACATTTTTTTTAATGTTGTGGCTTTTAGACAGAGGGGAAAAAGCCCCCGCGGCATCTGTGGTGTGAGTGTTGGCCACAGAGCTGGGCAGTTCCCAGCTTGTTTTCTCAGAGGCTGCTCTTGGCTTGGAGAGGTCAGGAGAATAATTTGATGGCTGCAGACACAGGGCTGTGATTTTCTTTTTTTTTGTTCCAGACTTCATTATCACGGGACTAATTGGATCTCCTCTTGTCGCCTTGTGCCGACAAAGATTTTAAAATTAATTACCTTCTGTGGCTGCTTAATGAGCAGGTCTGAGTGTTGTCCAGCCGAAGCTGGAATTTGAGACGAGGGTTGATACTTTCAGGGCACTTTTAGGTGACCCGGAGCCATCGCTTGTTGTTGCTCTGTTGTTGCACAGTTAGAGTAAAACAGGCTTGGAAAAAGGGACGGGTCTCTGACATTCAGGAATGCAGTGAAACTAAAATGAAGAGAAGTTGGTGTTTCCTCCTGGGATGGCTGTGCTGGTTTAATCATGGCAGCGGCGTCAACCGTCTCCGCAATATCGAGAGTGATGAGAACGCTGCTTTTTTTGCAGGCCACCACACCCTGTCCGTGGGCATGCGGATGCCGCTGGTGAGGCAAAGCCACCGGCACCACCGACCCCACCGCCAGAAGCATCGGAAGAAGGAACGGGAGGACTGTGCCCCGATGGAGCAGGGCTACCACTGTAAGTCCCGCCGCAGCATTCATGAGCCTCCTCGGGGCTGCGTGGGTGCCGGGGTCCTCTGCAAGCAGGTCCGTGTGGCTGATTTGTGTGGTTTGCTGTTCTTCTGAGGGAAAGTGGCATTATTTGGGAGGCAGTTGAAGGCATAATGGATTGAGGCTGGTCTTCCTTAGAGGGATCCTGCCTTTAAAAATGGAAACGTGGGGAAGGAAGGTGTCCCATCCTTATGCAGAGGTGGAACAGATGGTTCTCCTTCTCCATGGCTCTGTGCAAGCCTGGCCAGACCCGGGGGAGAGGGGCCAGCCCAATATTTAGGGCTGAACTGGTGCCAATCGATGGCCACGTAAGGCTTGCTCCAGCGCTCGCTGCCGTCTTCCACGTCCTCCTCAAACTTCAGCCACCTGCGGACATCGGGCACGATCAGCCCCGTTGCAAGAAAACCACCTGGGCTGCAGCCTGCACCTCATCCTTCTCCCCAGGGTCCCCAGCATGCTGCCCCCAGTGGTGGCATTGCCAGGGCCAGTGAAACTTCTCCTCTTGAAGCAGAAGGCTGTGGGGTGCCATGGGGGACGGGAGCCTGGTGGAGATGGTTACAAATACTGTGATGCACAGATTTTTCCTTTGGGGGGAATATTTCCTGCCATTTCCAACAGGCGATTTGCGGAAAATGACCTTGCATTTAGCCAAGAGCTTATTGCACTGGTTAGGACATCCGAGATGGGTCATCCTCTCACCTGGTTGTCTCCTACGGCAGGTCTTCCACGATGTTGCCTATAAAGCCAAGAACCGGGCTGACCTGGTGGCTGGCATCGATGAGTTTCTGGATCAGGTCATGGTTTTGCCGCCAGGAGAGTGGGATCCCTCCATCCGAATTGAGCCCCCGAAAAACGTCCCTTCGCAGGTGGGTGCTGCGGCAGAAGGAGGCACGATGGGGACGGGCAGGAGGGCAGCACGGCTGGGGGTGCTGCTCAGGGGCCCAAATTTACAGGTCACATACCCAGCCCAAAAAGCAAAACAAGCCAGTGGCTTAAAAGACATATCTTTATCTTATTTCCATTTTACCAGGAAAAAAGGAAGGTGCCAGAAGCTCTCGATGACAGTGCTTCTCACAGCAAGCCGGAGAAACACAGCGGTCCTGAACTGGAGTGGACAGGAAGGTGTGAACTGAAATAGTTTGGTGGGGTATTTTTCTGTTTGCCCCTAAAATTTGAGTGCGCACCTCCCTTCTAGCAGAGTTTTGGGGTGAAGTGGGTCAGTGAAGGGGCTCCAGGTTACCAGCTTGGTCCCTTGGGCTGGGTGGGTGGGAGATTTGGGCAGCTGGGCTCAGCCGCAGCGTGGTTGCACACAGGTTTTCTTGCTTTGGGGTGGAAGCAGATGTGTAAGTACCTCCAGGTAGAGCTCTGCTGCTTCTCAAAGTGAGGGACTGTTGCAATAAGAGGGGACGGGCTCTCAGGTTTGGTCTCTTTTTCTTTTTGTTGGAGGGTTTCTTTTGTTGGAGGATGGACAGTGGGGTGGATTGAGAACTGGCTGACAGATAGAGCTCAGAGGGTTGTGGTTAGTGGTGCAGTCTAGTTGGAGGTCAGTAACAAGTGGTGTCCCTCAGGGGTCAGTACTGGGTCCAGTCCTGTTCAATATATTCGTCGATGATCTGGATGAAGGGATAGAGTGTACCATCGGCAAGTTTGCTGATGACACTAAACTGGGAGGAGTGGCTGACAGGCCAGAAGGCTGTGCTGCTTTACAGCGTGACCTGGACAGGCTGGAGAGTTGGGCAGGGAGGAACCTAATGAAATTCAACAAGGGTGAATGTAGGGTACTGTATCTGGGGAGGAATAACCCCACGCATCAGTACAGGTTGGGGGCTGACTCTCTCCTGGAGAGCAGCTCTGTGGAAAGGGACCTGGGAGTCCTGGTGGACAACAGGATGACCATGAGCCAGCAATGTGCCCTGGCGGCCAAGAGGGCCAATGGCATCCTGGGGGGCATCAAAAAGAGTGTGGCCAGCAGGTGGAGGGAGGTCATCCTCCCCCTCTACTCTGCCCTGGTGAGGCCGCATCTGGAGTACTGCGTCCAGTTCTGGGCTCCCCAGTTCAAGAAAGACAGGGATCTGCTGGAGAGGGTCCAGCAAAGGGCTACGAAGATGATTAGGGGATTAGAACATCTTTCATATGAGGAAAGGCTGAGGAACTTGGGTCTCTTTAGTGTAGAGAAAAGAAGACTGAGGTGGGATCTTATTAATGCTTTCAAATACTTAAAGGGAGGATGCCAGAGGGATGGGAGGAGTCTTTTTTCAGTGGTGCCCATTGATAGGACGAGGGGTAATGGGCACAAGCTTGAACATAGGAAGTTCCATCTTAACATGAGGAGGAACTTCTTCACTTTGAGGGTAGTGGAGCACTGGAACAGGCTGCCCAGAGAGGTTGTGGAGTCTCCCACTCTGGAGGTGTTCAAAACCCGCCTGGACGCTGTCCTGTGCAACCTGTTGTAGGTGACCCTGCTCTGGCAGGGGGGTTGGACTAGATGATCTCCAGAGGTCCCTTCCAACCCTGACTATTCTGTGATTCTGTGTTTTTTTTGTATGCCTCAGTTTCTCCTGGGGCTAAAATGGGAGAAGGAGACTTCTTTTTAGCAATGGAAGTTACTCTGTGCTTGCGATTGTCCTTCCTCAGCCAAGAAAACTTAACGTGGTCTTCCACGAAAATGGTTTAATTTTTTTTCCTTCCTCCAGGCTCTTTGGAGGTTTGATCCGGGATGTGAAGCGAAAAGCCCCCTGGTTCTGGAGTGACTTTCGGGATGGTCTGAGCCTGCAGTGTCTGGCGTCCTTCCTCTTCCTCTACTGTGCCTGCATGTCCCCCGTCATCAATCACCTTTGGGGGACTGCTGGGGGAGGCGACCAACAGCCACATAGTGAGCACCTCTCTCTGTTGGGTGGCACGAGGGAGGACAACACTCATGCAAAAGTCCTTGCTGCAGTGAATTTGCACTTGTGGTTTTCCCTCTAATGATTTAATTACTCGCTGCTGCCTCTTTTCCCTGGACAGAGGGCCATGGAGTCGCTGCTGGGCGCATCCATGACCGGCGTGGTGTATTTCCTCTTTGCTGGCCAACCTCTCGCCATCCTCGGCAGCACCGGCCCCGTCCTCGTGTTCGAGAAGATCCTCTACAAATTCTGCAAGTAAGGCTGGCTGCTGCGGCCAGGTGCTGCGAGCGCCTTCAGAAGAAGGCAGGGATGGAGAAAAGATGTTTTTCTTAGTGGTAGTTGGTAGATTTAAGTTGTCTTCTGTGTCACAGACATCACGCGCTGCTGCTTTAGTATGTGACGGTGCAGGAGCCCTCGGTCTCTGAAGGATGGATGGGTGGTTCAGGGTTTTTAGAGTTAAAGTGAAAGAGCAGGAGGAGGAGAAACCACAAGGATATGGATGCCCGAGATGGGCTGCACAGGGAAGATGAGACAAATGACTCTGGTTTGGGAATGAGGGAAGATTTGCTTTCCTCTCAGTACAAACTCGGGCACTTTTTTGCATGTTTTTTGCTGGAAGTGGAAATATATTTTACCCACATATCCAAACAGTTTTCTGGTCAAATGTTTTGATGATTTTTGAAAAAGCAGGAGCTTTTCAGGCAAAATGGATATTTTCCATGACAGTCTTTTTGTTGTGGCAACTGTGATGGGAGATTAACCTCTCTTATTGCAATTAAATGTATTATGAAGCCCCAACTTGCTGGCAGCAGGTAACTGGGTGCAAACCCAGCCGGTTTCGCTGTTAGGGCATCGGGGTGATGTGGGAGAACACCACCTTCCACAACAGGGACCTGACCTCAATTAGCCTCCGAGGCATTAACACAAGGTAACTGTTAAAGAATGATAATTAAATAATTGGCCTCTCCTCCTGCGGGCCCACACCCTGCGCCGCAGCCCCGAGGCTGTCTGTCGTAGGACGTGGAAACTGCATTTACCATGCGCAGCCTTGACACGCTCCTGAATTGCTGCCAACTTTCCCCAAAGGAAGGCACGGCTCGGAGCCTCTTGCTGCCCTCTCCACCCTGCGTTTTCTTTTGCTTTCCCAGGGACTACGCACTCTTCTACCTCTCTCTACGGCGTGCATTGGGCTGTGGACCGCCTTCTTCTGCATGGTGCTGGTGGCCACTGACGCTAGCTCTTTGGTGTGCTACATCACCCGCTTCACCGAAGAAGCCTTCGCCTCCCTCATCTGCATCATCTTCATCTATGAGGCTCTGGAGAAGCTGAGTCACCTGCGAGAGGCCTACCCTGTGCACACGCACAGCAAGCTGGACTTCCTCACCATCTCCTAGTGGGTTTCTTCCTCCTAAAGTGCCGCTGCCCCTTGGCAGGAGCTCAGGGCTGCACCTCCATCGCCTTCCCCTCACCTCTGTCTTGGCTCCTCTCCTCCCAGCTGTAAGTGTGAGGCACCGACCCATGCCAGCAACAAAACCCTGCAGTTCTGGGAGAGCAACAAGATCAATGTGTCTGGCATCACCTGGGAGAACCTCACGGTGACTGTAAGTGCCCCAAGTCACTGCTTCCTCGTGCCGTGGCCGTGGCATCCAGGGGCACTGGCCTGGTGCAAAGCTCAGAGCGCTTCAGGTGATGATGGGCTTCCAACTGTGCCAGTGCTGCTCTGAAAAGTCGTTATTTCAGTCTAAGGTGTGGGTTTAACCCCCTTGGGCCTGGGAAGGAGAGTCCACCTCATCCCTGACATGGTGGGCAATAACTGTTATCCTCAGGACAGCGGTTCTGTCTGGGAGCAAGGTTCAGTGGGTGCTTTGGTTATTGGAGAAGTTGGAGGACTTCAGTTCATGCTTGAAGGCCATAATTAGCTTCCTTAATTGGTTCCTAGTAACTCCAGGCCTTGCTTTCTTACTCAGCGCTGTCTGAAGGTACGTGCATAAACTTGCATGTCTGAGCAGCTCCTTGGGCCATTGTTGCTGGAAGCAGAGCTCGGGCACAGGGTGGGACGCTCTTATGGACATCTTCACCCCCCTTGGCTGTGTCCTGTGAGCCCGCCCCCTGTGAGCCCGCCCCTGGGAAGGGACAATTTGTCTCTTCTCCTTTCCTGTCACTGTTGTCTTAGCCCTCCTTCCCCGTTCCCTCTTTCACTCTCCCCAAGAGTTTCCAGTGTTTCCTTCCCCTCTGGTGTCTTCTTCAGCCACGGTTACCTGCCGTTCAAGCGGAGGATGTGCCATAGGTCTGTGGTACGGTGTCCCATCACATCTCCTGTCTCCGCTGTCGTGGAGAGTTTCATGGACCTGCCTGTGGACACGATGGCCCCTACACACCTGAAGTCCTCTTCTGGTGCTGCATCCTCTTCTTCTCCACCTTTGTCCTGTCGAGCTTATTGAAGAAGTTTAAAACCAGCCGTTACTTCCCAACCAGAGTAGGTAGAAGACAGTGGCCAGCAGCAGTCTCCACACTCATTTCCCAAAATGGCTTTCCCGGAGCACTAAGCAGTGTTTGCCACCGCTTGGTCAAACTGGGAAATGTTGACCTTGAAGGCCAAACTTGCATGTCCCTCACTCATTTCCAGGAGTGCAAAACGATCGTAGCGTTTCCCACCTGCCTCGCAACCTGTCCTGGAGCGGTTTTTTGCCTAGGCAGTGGGAAATCAGGTCTTCCAAAGTTGGTTGGTTGTTGGTTTTTTGTTTGTGTTTTTTTTTTTCACCTGGTGTGCCCAAGGGGAAAGTTGATTCAAATGAGGAGCTGCCATAGAAAAAGACACAAAAGACACTGTTTCTTCCTTTTGAGGAGTAAATGATGCCTCAGTGCCTTATTCCCATTGTAGCTGTGAGTGCAGCTGTAGTGGCAGACATCTGTTTCCTTATTTTTTAATATTTATTGGCTTTTATTAAACTTTTTTTATTCTCTGACACCAGATCTCACAGGGACAAACACAGCAACAGTATCTAACCGAGGGATTTGCTGCATGTCCTCAGAGTGGTGGGAATTTGTTAACCAGCCTTAATGCTGTTGATGTCTTTAACTTTTCCATCTCACGGTATGGCCCTGTTTGTGCTGTCCCTTTCAGCTCTGCTTTCTTGCCCCAGGTACGGTCCGCAGTAAGTGACTTTGGTGTCTTCCTCACCATTGTCATCATGGTGCTCATTGACTTCCTGGTTGGGATCCCGTCACCGAAGCTCCGTGTCCCCCACATGTTCAAGGTAATGGGGTGTTTTGGTGTGGAGCTGCTTTCAGCTCTTGGGGATGCCACAGGGTGATGCTGGGACAGGACAGGGCTGAGTCTGAGGATGCTGGTGGTGTTACCATCTCCTCTTCCACCTCCGAGTGCATCGTTTCCTTCTGGAAAGAAGAAGCCAGCCCCAAAACTTGATACCTACAGAAGCATCTATAGGTGCTTGCGACGAGGACACTGGCACTGCTGAACCCCGTAGGAGAGGGTGACATGAAGGCAGGGCCAGGAGATGAGGCACCACAGCAATGGAGGGGAAAATCAAAGCCAGTGAAGTGGCTGGGCTGGGAGTTGATCCTGATGTGTGGTTTGGCTTTGTTGCAGCCTACCAGAGACGACCGCGGGTGGTTGGTCAACCCCATAGGGCCCAACCCTTGGTGGACGGGTGTTGGCCACGCCCATCCCAGCTCTGCTCTGCACCATCTTGATATTCATGGACCAGCAGATCACGGCTGTCATTGTCAACAGGAAGGAGCACAAGCTGAAGGTAAGAGGCTGCAAGAGCTGACCCCATCCCCACCCCACTCTGGGCTGCAGGTGTGGGGAGAAGCTCCTATGCCAAGTGCTTTGTGAAGGCGTTGGCTTGGGACAAGGTCAGGCTGTGTGACAGGATGCTCTGCTGGATTAGTGATGTCACAGGGAGCAAACGAGGGGACTTCAGATGAGCAATCTTTTGGAGGAACAAATTAATTTTCGAGCACTATAGAAGCGTGTTTTTGTTTCAAAACGCCAGCAGGAGCTGGGGGAAGGAATCGTTTTGACGCGCTGCCAGGGATAACTCGGGGTCACGCCTTGCTTGCCAGTGGTAGAACTTTCTTTATGAATGAAAATAGTCTTTTTTGGTTTGTTTTTTTTTTTTTTTTTTTTGAGAAGTAGCTATTGTACAAACCTCCCAAATCCACTTGGTCTGAACTCCTGCCACATTTTCATGCAAGGTGCTTGGGCCGAGGCGAAGGAAAAGCATTTGATCCCTGCGCTCCAGTTTTACATTGGAGTTTTTGGGGAATTTTTGTTTGTTTGTTTGTTTGTTTTATGATAATTATGTTTCTTGTTTCGGCTCTGCCATCAGCCTGGAAGCTGCAAAAGGCAGAAACGGCGCCTTCTCCTCCCCCGACTGTTAAATTAATATAAGGCAGCGCTTCAGATCAACCCCCTCCAATCCGCCGGGTGGTGGCGGGAGCGGCCAGGCGAGACCTGGGGCTCTGTGTCCCCGGGTTGCCCCTCCGCTGTCCCTCCGCTTTCCTTCCTTTTCCCTCCCTGGCTCTCTCTCTGTGGTGTTTTTTCCTCCTCCCCTCTCCTCACAAAGCCGCGTCTCTCTCGCAGGGTGGGATGAGCCCGGAGGCAAGTGGGAAGGTGCCTTTTCCTCCTCCTTTTTCCTGCCCCTTTGCAGGAAGAAGCTGTTGAGCAGAGATGGTTCTCGTGCTCTCTTCCCATCTCGGGGGGGTCGTTGGGCTGCGGCGTGGGGCTGCAGAGCCCGGGAGGAGAGGACAACCCCGAAGAAAAGGTCCCCTTGCCGCCCTCCACCAGCAGCGGTGGGATGGGTGCAGGGACCCTCCTGCCATCGGCTTATCCCGTCCCCTGCGGAGCCTTTTTCTGCAGCAAACCGACCCAAAACGACAACGGCACGTTGGTGCTTCTTGCTAAATGGGGAGGGGGGAGAAAAACAAATCTATCAGTTTGCTCTGTAAGGATGGAAGCAGCGCATCCCCAAACAGGGCCAAAATCAGGCGGCTTTTACAGGATGGGGTTTTGCAAAGCTGCTGGTGCCAGTGCCCCATGGTGACGGTCAGAGGGGGAAGAAACTGGTTGAGCCCTTAAAAAGAGGAAAAGACAAAGGCTCGGAGGAAGGGAAAGGTGCAGTGCCGGGGTTTCCTTGGTGCTGTTCCTCCGGGATGCCCGTGCGCGTCCCCTCCACGCTGCCCTCCGGGCAGGACCGTGCTCGCTGCTCCGGCTCTGCCTCCCTGGAGGGGAAAGGTCCCGGCGCAGGAGAGTCCCCATCTCTCCCCCCTTCCCAAAAGAAACTTTAATTACCGGAGAGGTACATTATTACGCCGGTGACCCACAGTGGCTGTGGGGCTGTGGTACCAGCCCTATTGCTGCCCTACCCTTAAAATGGAATTATACACTTCTAATATAGGACAATTTGGTTTTCTTTTTTCCATTTTGTTTTCCTCCCTGTAAAAGGAGGGAGCGGGGCTGAGCTTCACTCCCTCCTGGCAGGGACCGGGAGAAATGAGAAAATCAGGACCTAATTTCTCATTTTTCAAAAAGTCTCCATCTGACTTTCAGAAGCTTGAGACACTGGCGTTTTTATAATTTCAGTATGTTATACAGCAGAAGGCCAACACTTTTGTTAGATTCATGAAAAAGTTAAGAGCCCCTGGGAGATAGCCTCCCAGCCTGCAGTTCCTAGCCACATCCAGGCTTACTACAACTGTAATTGAGAGCTGGAAATCTTTTTGCTGGTTTATCCACTGCACTTTGGCTTGTGCTCAGTAGCACTCCAGTGTCATATGCAAATCTATAGCCTGGGATGAGCCAGTGACTTGGAATCCACCATGACGCAAGCTACAGCAAAGACACACAGATATGCACAGTGAACATTGTACCTCTGAGTGGCTGCCAAACCTAGTATGCTAAGGGAATTAAGGCAGAATCTTACTATTGACAACTAAGCATTGCTTCAATCTTGCAAATGATGCTTTTTTTTCTCTTTTTTAACCTTCTTGCTTTAACTGACATATCTTGATATCTGTAGAAACCCGATTTCTTTCCCAGAAAGAAAGAAAATAGGACTCTGGACAATTAGAACATCTTCCTACTAATAGTAGAGGATGAAGAGGACAACCTGCTTACACTATATCCTTCAAGCCACTTCCCACTGCTTAGGTTCATCTTGTATACTAATTGAGACCAGGCTCGCTCTTAATTTATTTTTTAAAAAGCCATCTCCTTATACAAAACATGTATTAAGCAAGAGTCTGCAATTTACCTTGGGCTGGTCACATCATGGGTATTATGGAACAACTTCTGTATCTTGTTGCTAGAAACAACTCCCGCTTTCACCAGGTAGGAATAGGCTTCCACGTGAAAAGCCCAGAAGTGCTTCCCTTTGGCAATCCCGGTGTCGCCAATGATGTAATCCAGGGTTGTGTAGCATCCGGCCTGCATGCGCTCAGACCCCAGCAGTAGAGGAAATCCAGCCCTACTTTCCACAGAGGTTCTTCCTGGGTTCAGCAGGAGATGTTCACTGTTGTACCCGCATTTGTCATCAAAAAGAAAACTGAGAACTGAAAAACAGCATCCCAAAAAATTTTCTCTTAGTTAAGTATTTCTGTGCTTATAAACTATATTTTAAGTCATGCTGGCACTAGAATTCCTCGCTTTTAAAGGCTACTGGGAACATTACGCAAGCTAACACAGTCTCAGTATGCTACCTACTTAACCTGTTTGTTAACAGTGCTTTTAAACATGTATACAACCGGTAACAGTGTAGTAGAAGTCTGGGAGCTACTGGAAACCACCTACAGCTCTTAACACCACCAGCAGCTCGTGGACATAAGAAAACCCAATACCTGGGGCTGGAGGCGTACGCAAGATAACTTCTCGGCTCCAAGGGCTAGAGATGGATCCTTTATATCCTCGAACTCTGAAGGCATAGCTGCTGTCGTCATCGAGATCAGATATTACTTTGCTCTTGCTGCAAACTTCGATCTCCTGCCACGTTGTACTCTCCTCTTCTCTATTAAGCTTATGATACTCAAGAACATAGATATCAGCTGAGTCTGTCTTCCCAGGGCATTCCCAACTGATCAGAGCTTTGTTGTACATTTTGCTCTGCTCTTCATTGATTTCTGGTATTTCTAGACCTGGAATGACAGAGATTCAGGAGAAAAAAACCTCAAATGTAGATACATGTTGTTTTAGAATTAAACACAGAAGCCCTTTGTTGAGTGGCTACAGCACTGGGGGGACAGTGGGGGGGGGAAATCTGACTCAGTCAAAGAGTGCAGATGAGGATGGGTCTGTTCATGCACTTCAAATAAATCCTTTCTGGTTTTACTTTGAAAGTTGTATTATTTATTTTTGCTGGCAACTAAAAAACCATATAAAAACCTATTCTTTTCTGTCATGCAATCACGACAAAAAGCTGCTAGGAAGACCTAGTATTACTTAACTACAATATTTTGGAAGCCAATGTAAACTGGTTCTGAATGCCATGGCATCTTAGCTTCTTTATCAAAGCTGAAGCTAGCATTGCTGCCAGGTAATGCCTTGTGAATCACAGAGGCAGAAGGGACAATGCAAGTCACAAGATTGAGTTCTGCAACTGCAGCCCTGCACAAGTTTTGCCTCTTTCCAGAGAAGCCCTTAAAGCTATAACTCAAGAAAGACGTGATGCTCTCATAATTTGCCATTGGAATGGAAGGACAAGTCACCAAGGATCTCTTCTTGCTTGGCTATGTCCATCACAAAGTCCTCGAAAGTAGTTTCAGCTGCTGGCTTGAAGCTCTTGAGAGATTCAGTAGCTTTTTGGATTCTGAAAGCACAGAAGCAGAGGGATGGCAGAAGAGGGAAAAAGGAATTCACATGGGTGCATTCCTTAAAGCAAAACCGCTAGGTTTTGCTTTAAAAAAAGTTCTCTTTTCAGGTACTTACTCACGTGTCCCAGAAACTTGTCTCTCTAGACAGAATTAAAATGCAAAATTTAAAGGCCTTTTGTACATCAGTGTAAAGATAACTAACAGGGAATCTTTTGGTTGGCAGAGCATTTTAACAATTTGGGGCATTACATTCAAAGAACAAAATAGGTGTGAAGCGCTAATGGAGCACAACTATTCAGATCAAAGAGTTTAAAGCCAGAAGAGACCTGTTAGATTAACTTGCAAATACCCGATGCAATCTCTGAGCAAAGGACTGTATCAGTGAGCTGAATGGGTTACCCTTCCACTGCAGTCCTACTGAAGAAGGCTAGGCGTTGGCGCAGGACAGAGCCCCTCCTCTGGGCTGTTTTTTAACGCACACTGTAATATAGGAATTTCTACTGAATGGTACCGGGACCGCCTCTGAGGCTCTGCAACACAAAGTACTTGCATTCAGTACTTTCCTAGCAGGTGTCCAAAGAATAGGACTGACCAGACATCCCTGGAACAGTACCTGTACCTCGAACGGAAGATAATTAATAAGATACCTGACGTGAAGTTGTTTTGCTGTTTGAACAAAACAAGATGGATCAGTTTCTTTAAGCAGTTCTTGAGCAAGTCCTACAAGGCCATTATTTTCCAGGAGCCCTTGAGATTCTTCTGCTTGTGTTTGCAATTTTTCCAGCCTTAAATTCTTAGAAGCTTCAATTGCCCTAAGAGCTGCGGATTTCTTCTCTTCCAGGACATGAGATAATTTCTCAAAACTCTGAGATGCTTCTTCTTTAGCTCTTTCACTGTTGCACTAGGAGGGAACAAAAGACATTTTAGACGGATCCCACAGCACAGAGTACCCCTCTACCGGAAAAAGAAGAGTATAAAACCAGGGACTTTCGGGAAACGGGTGCGAGCCGTCGGCGGAGTGAGACTCCCGGGCCCCCCAGCGCTGTTTTGCTTGCTGCCGCTTGCTAATAAATACTTCAGTCTTAATTGGCTCCGTCTCCTTGCATCAATTTGTGGGACTAACCCATAACAAACCTGAAATTAATTACAGCTTGTTGGGAGTGTCGAGATGCTCGGTGGGGGCTCGGGGGTGGGTGGTGGGGGGAGAAGCGGTGCCCTGACCCCCACCTCTTGCTTTTCCCCTCTCCTCCCCAAGACTGCACAGCGCAAGATGAGGGAAATGCTCCAGCAGGTGAAGCAGCAGGAGCAGAAACACGCTCCGGGAGCCCCGGCCTCGCAGCACAGCAAGGGAGGCTCCCGCCGTGCCGCCCAGCACCGCCCGATGAATGTAACCCCGCCGCCGGACATCCCCCCCTCCCAAACCCTCCTCCCCCACCCCCAGCGGGTCAGGGGAGCAAACCCAAGACCCCCCCAAACACACAGCCCCCCATTCCCCGCGGCGCTGCGAGGATGCACAGCCGAGGGGTACGGGGAGGGCTCTCTCCATCCCACAGCCTCCCCCTTCCTCCTCCCTCGCCTCCCGACGCTCTCCCTTTAGTTGGACTAACGTGGGCAGGTTTGGGTACCTCAGCACCTCACGCTTGTGTCTCCCTTTTAGAGATTTTGTGTGCCTTGGTAACCTGAGAGTTGGAGATCTTTTTTTAATTAATTTTCTAATAAAAAAAGAACCGAGTTGGAAAAGCGATGGGGATAGGCAGCACTCTGGTCATTCTCTCCGGGGCGTTGTGGAGGAAGGCTGCCAGTCTTCCTCCCAGTGTACTTTTCCCCGTTGGCTCCAGACTGCTGCTGGGGCTGAGCTCTGAGCCGCCAGAGCGGTTCTCGGCAGACGGTCACTCGGCGCAGACAATGAGGCCCTGAATAGCCCTTCCTGTGCTCTTGATGGCTCCGGACGGCTCTGCTCCTCTGCTGCTTCTAAGGTGGGGCTGCCCCAGTGCCCTCACTCAGGAGCCTTTTGTCTGTGCAGGTCTCACTTGTGACAGGGGGTGGGGGTGTTGCCAAACTAACTGCTGTGTTGCGATGTGTGAGTGGGTGTTCCCGCCCGTGTCAGTGCCAGAGCTCTTCCGTAGGCTCCTTCTGCCAGCGGAGAGCCAGGGGCCGCTCCTTCGGGAGAGAGCTTGTTTAAAAAGAGGAAAAAAAAAAAAAGGGGGGGGAAGTGGGAAAAGAAAAAAGAGGAAAAAGATAAAAAAAGGGGTAAAAAGTAAAAAAAGAGAAAAATTAAAACGGGGGAAAAGGGAGAAACAGAGAAAAAAGGGGGGAAAAGAAAAAAAAAGGGAAAAAGAACAAAGGGGACAAAGAGGAAAAAAGTAGAAAAAGAGAAAAAGTAAAACGGGGGGGACGGGAAACAGAAAAAAGGGGGAAAAAGCAAAAAACAAAAAGGGAAAAAGAAAAAAGGGGAAAAAGAGAAAAAAGGGGGAAGAAGTGAAAAAAGAGAAAAATAAAAATGGGGGGAAAAGGGAAACAGAGAAAAATGGGGGAAAAGGCAAAAAAAAATCGGAAAAAAAAGGGGAAAAAGAGAAAAAAGGGGGAAGCGAAAAACAAAAGGGAGAAAGAAGAAAAAGGGCAAAAGAAAAAAAAAAAACCCACATATTAAAAAAGAAAGGTAGAAAGGAAAAAAACAAACAAACAAACCAAGGAAGGAAAGTGGGAACATCCCCCGGGCAGGAGGAGGGACAGGAGCCGGGGGAGGGGGGAGGTGGGGGGAGGTGGGGGGAGGTGGGGGGAGGTGGCGGTGCCAGCGCCGGCCCCGGGGGCTGCGACACCACGTTTTTGTCCTCTACTGCAAAGTGTTCTGTGAAAAACAACCAACCAAATCCCACCCAACGACAACATCAAAAAACAAAGAGAAATCTCTCCAGCTCACACGAGTCTGAGCTGCTCTCCGTTGCTCTCTTTCCAGTGTCTCGGGGGGGTCACGGCCGAGCTGAGATTGGGGGTGGTGGTGGTGGGAGTTTGCCCCATGGCTGTGATGGGGGGAGAAGGGGTGGGTGAGGAGTAGAGGATGTGGTGTGGGTTTTTTTTTGGGGGTGGTGGTGGTTTTTTGCCAGGTGTCGCTTTACCCAGTGGCTCGGGGAGGCGTTGGCATCGGGAAGCCTGTGCTAAAGCGGGGTGGGGGCCTCGCCGCAGTTGGTTAGCAAAGCCAAAGTCGTTATTAATGGTTATTAATGGTGCACTAATTACGCCCTTGTAACTGGGAAGCTCAGATGCCCCCTAAGCACCCCCCCGGTGCTTCTCTAGCCAGGCGAGCGCTGGGCGTCCCCCCCGCAGGAGAGGAGAGCACCTCCGGGGTGGGTGGAAGGGCATCACCCAACGGGGAGAGGACCAAGATGGGGCTTGGGTGTCCCTTGGGGTGGCTGGGTGGCGGGGTAGGGCTGCTGGGGGCTGCCACGATGAGGGACACCCCCACACCTTTCTCCATGGCTCCAAGAGCTCTGCTGGGGGCTGCCACGATGAGGGACACCCCCACACCTTTCTCCATGGCTCCCAGAGCTCTGCTCCCTCCCTCCCTCCCTCCCACCCAGTGCCACCGGAGAGGGGGTGTCCCCCCTCCCGGGGCGGGCAGGGGCTGTGCCACCCCATCTAACACCTCAACGCACCAAAGCACCTCACTGGGGGAGGGACTCTGTGCCTGGTAGCCCCGTGCTCCCCAGCACTGTAAGGATGGGGCTGAGCCCCCACCACGGCCACCCTGTGCAAACCAAAGACCCCCCCAAACACACAGCCCCCCATTCCCCACAGCGCTGCGAGGATGCACAGCCGAGGGGTACGGGGAGGGCTCTCTCCATCCCACAGCCTCCCCCTTCCTCCTCCCTCGCCTCCCGACGCTCTCCCTTTAGTTGGACTAACACAGGCAGAGAGAGAGAGAAAGAGAGGTTTTATTATTCTTTTTTTTTTATTATTTTTTATTTTTTATTTCCTAAAAGCCACCGGTTTTTCATCCCAGGCATGGCCAGAGGAGCTCACCCAGCGTTGAGGGGGGGAGGTTGGGCTGCGGCACACAGCGCAGCGGCTCATCAGTTTTTAGAATTAATGTAACGATAACAAAACTAACGGCGATTTTTAAGTTTTGTAAGGATTTTATTTATTTATTTATTTATTTCATTTCAGAGGGGGTGGGGGATATTTGTTTTTTAGCACAAGCCGGCTTTTCTAGAGGTTAAAGAAAGGCCGTGCTCGGCCGTAAACGCTTTGGGGAAAGATCCCGGTTGCAAGGAGAGAAGGTGGGAAAAGAGGGGCAGGGGGGGAAAACAGATTTCCTGAACTGAGAGGTTCAAATTAACAATTTCTTTGGACTTCGCTCACGGGTCCAATACGTCACTATTGCAAGTTCTGTGTGTGCGATGGCGATTACACTATTGCAGTTTAGAAGCAATTAGCGGGATCCACTATTGCGAGCTACAAATGCCCCCAACAAGTAGCAACACAAACCACAAGGGCGCTAGATATTAATGCCTTAGAAGAGTGCACCAGTCACAAACTCAATCACATGCCCTATACCGTACGGATGTTTCTTAGTCACTTACCCTCTCTCTCTCAGGTGAGGTCGCTCAATCCCTGGGAAGTTACCCTGTAGAGCGTCCTGGATGGGGGGGGGGCGGATCTCCGAGGGGCCAGCTGTATCCTTGGAGGATTCCCCGTTTGTCTCCCCAGACCCTGCGGTTTATATTTCCTGACTTGGTGAGGGTGCAGGATTATGCCGGAGTGGATTACACTGTCTGGGATATTTCCCTCTGGTGGGGCGATAGCGAAGTCTCTGTTGCCAATTTGTGATGTCCGGCGCTCAAAGTCACGGGAATAGTGGTGGGATGGGACTCGGAGCATTTTGTTTGTTAAGGGCCATTTGGTTTTGGTTGTTCTGTGCCATCTTGAGATAAGCCCGGGCTGAGCTGTTTTGCAGCTGCCCCCAAGTTCTCTCTGCACAGCCAAGGCACGGCGGGGATGGAGCTGAGTGGGATGGCAGCTCCCTGCCTCTCACCTCTTGTGCTCTGAAACCGGCTTGGCTGGCTGCTCCCACACAGTGTGTTACTGGCTTGCCCAGCAGGTAAAGAACCCAGATTTGGGATGCCACTGGGGTGTCCGTAAGGGGTCCTGGGCTGCCCTTATGGGGTCCTGGGCGGCACTCTTGCAGGCCAGAGGGAGTCTGGGGCAGCCCTTCAAGGATCTGGGGGTCCCCTCTGGTGCCTCTGGGGAGGGTTTTGTGGCTGGAGAGGGCCCAGCTGGTTTCAAGAGGTGCTTCCTCCCTTTCTCCAGCCCACCCAGCTCCCCCGACACCCCCACCCCCCAGGTTGGTGGGTGCCAGCAGTGCCAGCCTGTCCCACTGGGTCGGGCACTGAGGGGGGCACAGCCCCAGCCGCGGGATGGGAGGAGGAACCACAGCGCCAGGGATAGAGACCAACATTTTATTTCTTTAACATTTCCCATGGGGGGCACCCCAGGGTTGCGCGGCTGCACCGCAGCTGGTGCCAGGAGGGACTCCAACGTCCCCCCCACAGCTCACCTGGCTCCGCTCGTGATGCTTTTGATGGGGCTCAGCGCGGTCTCTTCTGT
The DNA here is from genome assembly GCF_965231255.1 of Vanellus vanellus. NCBI lineage: Eukaryota > Metazoa > Chordata > Aves > Charadriiformes > Charadriidae > Vanellus > Vanellus vanellus. Next base: position 64,665 of record NW_028128044.1, read on the forward strand.
GCTACGGACCAAGCGGCTCCAGGTAGGCGACTGCTGCACCACACTGTGCCACAGCGTGGGGAGGGGTGGGGGGCTGCGGCGTGGGGCTGGGAGCTGCTCCCGTCTCACCCAGCTCCCGGGGTCCTGCAGAGGGACTGGAAGAAGCCAAAGCAAGGGACGACGGACGTGAGAGCCCACCCAGAGGAGCAGAGCGGTGAGTGGCCGCGGCACCGAGCACCATGCAAACAGCCCACACCCCACGGCAGCCCTGAGCCGGGGCTGTGCCGGGGGCTGCCGGCCGCTCACTCTGTCCCCTCCCTCAGCAGCTTCTTGACTAGCAGATGAAGGCTGGGAGCTCAAGTCGATGCAGGAGAAGCAGGGAGTGTGGGGGAGACCCCCAGATCCTGCCCCAGACCCTCAGCCTGTGTCCTGCCCTGCCTGCGCTGGGCAGCCCTGCCCGCCTGCTGAGGAGGGGGTGCTGCCCGCGGGCTCCAGCGGAGGAGACGGGGTGCAGCGGGTTTCTTCTCTCTCCTCCTCTGCAGGGCAACCGAGGAGGCAGCGAGGAGGGAGCACCGGGCCCCACAGGACCCACTGGGCTCCCTGCCAACCATATACCATCTGAGCAGTGATGCCTCTCTCTACCCCCTGTCCCCCCCAAGCCCACAGGTCCCCCGGCCCTCCTCTCCCGCCTATAGGTCCTATCAGTGGGGACAGCTCCTTCTGGTCCAGGCACCCCCTGGGCTCCTGGGCCCCCCGAGGGCCACCACAAGAGCCCCTGCAGCCTGTGCTCGCTGGCCAACTCGGAGGACTGCAGCAGCCTGTTGAGGAGCAGCTCCTCTTCCCAGAGCTCCCTCTACCACTTCCTGGAGCCCTGACCCAGTGCAGCAACAGAGCCAGTGGTGCTCACACATTCAGGACAACCCCACTCTCCCATGGCTGCTGGTGGGGCAGTGGGGAAACTGGGGCTGGTCCTCAGCCAGGAGCCTCCACAGGAGCTGCCAGCAGGGACCGAGAAAGAGTGGGTTCCCCGGCAGGAGATGGACAGGACACAGAGGCCCACGGACGAGCACCTGTCCCCCGGAAGGCCCCCAGCCATGGACATGGACAAGGTGGTGCGGGAGATCACCTGCGCTTTCCAGGCCTTGAAGGCAAAGAGGGAGGAGTCCTGCAAGACCACGGGCAGGGAGTATGGCCAGGCAGACCCAGGGCTGTGCAGGGCAGGAAGATGCCCACGGCAGGGCTGCGCCTGGCTGTGGGGCTACCTGAAGGGCTGGTGGAGATGCCACTAGCCGTGTCTGCTTCTGCCAGCCCTGCAAGTGGTGACAGCGCCAGGCCCAGAAGACCAACAGTGCCCCGAATACTGAGCGGCTGTGGGGTGTGGGGCCGGGAACCCCTCTCGGGTACCCCCTATGTGAAATGTTAAAGAAATAAAATGTTTGTCTCTAGCCCTCGTGCTATCCTCCCTCCTCCCATCCCACCGCTGCGGGTGCTCCCCCGAGGGAGCAGGTGCAATCAGCAAGCACTGTGTGTTGAGCTCCCCTGCTCACAGCCATGCTCCACCTGAAGGCGGCGAGGCAGGAGCAGTCCCCAGCCAACTTGGGCACAAAAAGGTTCATCTGACTCAGCGGGTGAGGAAGGGCCCGTTTCAACTCCGTACCTTTGGTATTCTCAGGTCGGAGGATTTGATGGAGCCAAATGAGCATGGCAGCATACGCTGTGGGGCTCTGAGCTGCTGTGTGGTGCCAGGTCTATCCAACGTCAGGCAGTACATTCACAGGAGACGTCACCGCTAACAACTCTTCTGAGGAAGTCGGGCCGTTTCTGTAGTCGTAGCCTGCCTGGAGAAACAGCCCCACGGAGTTAATAGTCTGCTGAGCAGCAAGGGAGCAGAGTCGCTGACTCTCAACCAAGGACTGAAACACAGCAACCCACTCTACTGCCTTCCCCCTACGCCCGCTGCCTCCCACAGTTTAGAAGAACCAGGGAGTTCCAAGTGAGGGGACCCCTCCCCCACTCCCCCAAATCTGCTCAACATCCCCAAACCTCCCTCAAGACACGGGACTCCTCACACACACCTCCACTCCCCACACCGACAACCCTCCCCCTCCCCCAACGCTCCAAAAAGCAGCAGTCCTTAGGGCAGACTCCTTAAGCTGACTCCACAGCTACGGCTCCCCGTCGGCTCTGGGGAAGACAAGGGGGCCCTGGGGGTCTCCGTGGGCTTTAAGGGGGTCCCAGGGCTGCCCACGGGCTCCCAGCAATGCCCGTGCCCACCACACACCCCCGCTTCAGGGGGCCCAGCGCTGACAAACCCCGACCCATCTCGGGGGTACCTGGGGGGACTCGGCCGTGGGCTGGAGGCGGGCGAAGGGGGCACGGCCGGGCTGACCTGCCGGAGGAAGGGGGGGGGCTGAGAGCGGAGCCCAGAGCGGAGCCAAGCGCCCGGCCAGGCCGGCCCCGGGCACCCTGCGCTCCGGCCGGAGCTGCCGCCACCTGCGGGGAGCGAGCGGGGGGTGAGGGGGCGGCAGGGGGGGACGCGGGGGGGGGCCTGAATCGGCCCTGTTTCCCCCGGGGACCCCCCACTCGGCTCCGCCCCCCCCCAAACAGGCCCAGACCGCCCCCCGAGCCCCCCAGCCCGGTCCCGCCACCCCACAAACCCCCCGAACTGGCCCTGCAGACCTCCGCACCCCTCCTGCCGCCACACCCCCCCGGTCCCCCCCGTCTCCCCCGGTACCGACCGCCGCAGCTCCCGACCGCCGCCGCACACCGGAAACGTTCTCCTTCGCGTCCGCCCACCCGCGCATGCGCCGAGGGGCAGACCCGGGCCACGCCCCCCAGCGGAGGAGGGGGCCGCGCCGAGGAGAACGAGGCCCCCTCAGCCCCGCGCCGCCGCTTCCCTCCGCCCCGGGCACTGCGAGGCCGAAGAAACCAGCCCAGCCCTCCCCAAAATGAGCCGGGACCGCCCCGAAACCAGCCCAGCCCTCCCCAAAACGAGCCGGGATCCCCCAAACCAGCTCAGCCCTCCCCAAAATGAGCCGGGATCCCCCAAACCAGCCCAGCCCTCCCCAAAATGAGCCGGGACCCCCCCGAAACCAGCCCAGCCCTCCCCAAAATGAGGGTGTCCCTGGCACCCTCCTCCCGGCTGGGATGCGTCACCGCGGGGGCGGCCAGGGGCACCAAAACGGCCCAAAATGGGGGAGTTCATGGGGTCTTTGGACCCCCTGAACAGGCGGTTCCTGCGGGGCGACCCCCCCCCCAGCACTGGGGGAGAAGGAGCCCACCCCTTCGCCTCCTGGCACGGGATCGGGCCCTGCCGCCACAAAAAATGGGGTGTCAGCACCATTTTAGAGACGGAATCCATCCAAAGGTACTCCAGGAACATTTGGGGCGGATGCTGGGTACGGGCATCCATACAGAGCTGGTGGGGAGAGAAAAAACCCAAATCGGGCTGGCAGAGACCCACGGGCAGCTCTGAAGGACTCGGGGCGGGGGGGGTTAATTACAGTTCCCCAAGTTATTGTAGAGATCGATAAACCAATAAAATACTCTCAATTCCTTTTAATATGCTGTGACTGCATCACCCGGACAAAGAACACATGCACGGGATGCCAAAAATGATATTGCCAAAAGCAGAGACAGAGACTGTCGCCGATGGGATTTGCATCCTCCAACAATTAACGGCTTTCTCCCCAAAAATGCTTTAGCTTCTGCGCGCCTTCATCAAATCAATATCTCTGAATTGTGGCTGAAAATCCTAAAGAAATGGGCAATGAAAGCAGGAAGGGAGGAGCGGGTTTGCCAGTGAGACGGGCACTGCTCCTTCTATTTGTCTGATCCCGTGTGCGAAGCCAGAAAAAAGCAGACGGAGGCAGCGCTGCAGGGACTTGGCACTGATTTAAAACACTATGAACAGTATCTTTATGGATATTCACTTACCAGAAAAGAAATTGTACTTAAGAAGGGTTCAAAACTGCTTTAGGGGGGCTGAAAAACTGCTTTGGAAGGGTTAACAAACTGCTTTAAGTAGTGTTCAAAACTCCTTTCAGGAGGGTTCCAAACTGCTTTTTGCAGCAGGGAAGCTGGGAGAAACCCCGCATTTCCCATCTGGAAAACCAACAAAAAGAAAGAAATAATCCACAGCCTCACTGAGGCCGCAAAGGAAGAAAACTTGTCAGCTGGGCACCCGTCGGCGGCACTGCAGTTTTGGCGGTGGGTTGTGTGTGCCAGAGCGCCTTTTAGCACCTCCTCGGGCACATTTCTTTTCCCTCGGGGCTGAGATTTAACAGGGCCTTCTCATCTGGCCAGCTTTCCATTGCGCTCATTAATAGGGGTTGCCATTAGAAAACCCTGGGAATCTTTGGATGGTTGTGCTTGCGTTGTTAAGTTTTGCGGGTTTGACCTTTGTCATTGTCTGGATCTGCGGTAGAGGGAAACGTCCGGCAGAGACCCCGCCGGCTCCTACCGGCCACAGCCACCGCCGGCCTCTATGGCGGGCAGTGATCCCATCCAGACTCCGCCGGCTGAGATCCTGCCAGCTCCTACAACAGCCCCCGCCGCCCCCCTGCTGTACACCGTACCGGCACAGCCCCCGCCAGCCCCCCCGATGGGCATCCCGCCTGCACAGCCCCTGCGACATACATCATCCCTGCACAGCCCCTGTTGGCCCTGTGACAGACACTGACCCCATCCAAACCCCACCGCCTCCCACGACAGCACCCGCAGCTGCAACAAGGACCAGACCTACTCTGACCGTGGTGATGGCTGATGCAGCTGAGCTACAGACACAGTCAGTCGGTGCCGGTATCAGTCACCTCTGTGCATAAGAGGAAACGTGCAGTAGGGCCAGACAGCAATGGGCAACCAGGGACATCATACAACGAAGGAACAGAGGAAACTACTCCATCATTAGCCCCAAGTGAGCTGCGAGACATACGTAAGGATTACGGCTGTCAGGAAGGCGAGCAAGTGATTCCTTGGCTACTCCGATGCTGGGATACTGGAGCCGAGAGTTTGGAGTGAGATGGTAGAGAAGCCAAGCGGTTGGGACCATTGGCTAAAGATTCGGGTATTGACAGGGCTCTTGGAGGACCACCACAATCCCTCACCCTCTGGAGGCGACTCTGTGACGAAACGGGAAAAAGGGCTTCACTGAGAGGTTCAAATTAACAATTTCTTTGGACTTTGCTCACGGGTCCAATACATCACTATTGCAAGTTCTGTGTGTGCGATGGCGATTACACTATTGCAGTTTAGAAGCAATTAGCGGGATCCACTATTGCGAGCTACAAATGCCCCCGACAAGTAGCAACACAAACCACAAGGGCGCTAGATATTAATGCCTTAGAAGAGTGCACCAGTCACAAACTCAATCACATGGCATATACCGTACGGATGTTTCTTAGTCACTTACCCTCTCTCTCTCAGGTGAGGTCGCTCAATCCCGGGGAAGTTACCCTGTACAGCGTCCTGGATGGGGGGGACGGATCTCCTAGGGGCCAGCTGTATCCTTGGAGGATTCCCCGTTTGTCTCCCCAGACCCTGCGGTTTATATTTCCTGACTCGGTGAGGGTGCAGGATTATGCCGGAGTGGATTACACTGTCTGGGATATTTCCCTCTGGTGGTGCCATAGCGAAGTCTCTGTTGCCAATTTGTGATGTCCGGCGCTCAACCTCACGGGAATAGTGGTGGGATGGGACTCGGGGCATTTTGTTTGTTAAGGGCCATTTGGTTTTGGTTGTTCTGTGCCATCTGGAGATAAGCCCGGGCTGAGCTGTTTTGCAGCTGCCCCCAAGTTCTCTCTGCACAGCCAAGGCACGGCGGAGATGGAGCTGAGTGGGACGGCAGCTCCCTGCCTCTCACCTCTTGTGCTCTGAAACCGGCTTGGCTGGCTGCTCCCACACAGGGAGGTGTTGGCATCACGAAGCCTGTGCTAAAGCGGGGTGGGGGCAGTTGGTTAGCAAAGCCAAAGTGGTTATTAATGGTTATTAACAGCACACTAATTACGCCCATGTAACTGGGAAGCTCAGATGCCCCCTAAGCACCCCCCCGGTGCTTCTCTAGCCAGGCGAGTGCTGGACGTCCCCCCCGCAGGAGAGGAGCACACCTCTGAGGTGGGTGGAAGGGCATCACCCAACGGGGAGAGGACCAAGATGGGGCTTGGGTGTCCCTTGGGGTGGCCGGGTAGGGCTGCTGGGGGCTGCCACGATGAGGGACACCCCCACACCTTTCTCCATGGCTCCCAGAGCTCTGCTCCCTCCCTCCCAACCACCCATCCAGTGCCACCGGAGAGGTGGTGTCCCCCCTCCTGGGACGGGCAGGGGCTGTGCCACCCCATCTAACACCTCAACGCACCAAAGCACCTCACTGGGGGAGGGACTCTGTGCCTGGTAGCCCCGTGCTCCCCAGCACTGTAAGGATGGGGCTGAGCCCCCACCACGGCCACCCTGTGCGCAAGGACCATGTCACGGGGCACATGGCAGCGTGCCAAGTGTGCAAAGCTGGAGGAGGAACATCTCCTCCAGCCGCGCTGAGGGCAGCAACAGTGTCACTCGCACTGTGGCTCTACCCACGCTCTCCTGGCAGCACAGGAAAGCGCAAGCTCGTCACCTCCCAAAGGCCACTTCCTAACGAGAAGCGAGGCCCAGCTCCTGCACAACACGGCTGGCCCAAAGCGGGCTGATTCTGCCCCCTGGGGTGGTCTCAGGGGAGCTGGTGGGCACATATGGACATGCCGAAGGGCCAGAGCCCACCCTGTGACGCTGTAGGCAGAGGGGACAGTGGTACCTGGACAATGTCCCCACCGCCTCACACACGGAGGCTTTCAGCAGTCACAGCCACCCGGGCGCTGCCAAGGGGGCAGCAGGGGCTCCCCACGGGGGGTTTACAGAGCACAGAGAGCGTCCGTACACCACTAACCCCTCTCCAGGGGCGGATTTTCGGGATGCTGCTTGCTCATCTCACTGCTGAACAACTCCCCGATTGCCCCTTCAGCACGTTGTGACCATCGCTTCGTGGCTTTTGTGCTCCAATACTCATCCTGGCTCCAATCCTCTTCCTGGGGGATTGTGAGGGAGCAAAAGACCACATCGCTACATCCAACTTTTTTTTCAGTTAAATAAAAAAAAAAGAATAAATCACCCTCTGTCATTATCAGGTAGAGTTTCGTTCCAGTCAGGCTCTTTTTATTAAAATAAATATTTAAATTATATAAAGAAATAAGGTCTAAGAAGGAAGTAGCGCACATTACCCACACCGACACTGCGCTCACCGCACACTCCTGACCCTACTTGCGTAATCCCGAATACCCACTCCCGCCCACGAGGAACAGACCCAGTTCACTGCGCACCATCCCTCCCCTCTGCCTCCCGGACTCGGACACTACAATCCAAATTCTTGGCAGGCCCAGAAGGGGCAGCAGCCCTCCTCCCTGCGAGGCCTCTCGAGGTTCGCACGGCGTCTTTCTCAAGTGACCTTTCTTAAATCCAGTCTGTAGGGACCGCTTTTTACTATTAACTCCTCGAGAAACATCAGCTCAACCCTTTGCTTTGTCACGTGCCAGGATCTGGGCCCCAAAGAAGCACTGACAGTTCCCATTTCAAACCCAAGTGGTGCTCACGTACACGTGGCTCCATGCTGTGAAGAGTCCACTCCGAAACATTCAGCTCCAGGTTTCTTTTTTCCCGGCTTTTTGCAGGTATTGGCTGGTTAAAACAAAAGGGAAAAACAGAAATCCCTTTTCATCTCTGTAATTTAGGCCAACAACAAAATAAAGCGGCTGAAGGATCACAGGAAGATGGACGGCAGGACGGGAAAATGTCAGAGGATCCTCACAGCAGCTGATTTAAGGCTGATTTGGGAGGAAAAATCCCAATCTGAAACTTACAAACATGGGGAGAGGCTGTGAGCTAATGGTCAAGAACGAGGCCAACAATTCCAACAGAGACTTCCACACAAACCTAAGTTCATTGCTTCGGAGAGGTCAAAAAACCCCAAATCACATGTTATCAGAGGACCAAGAGACAAACCAAGCAAGGAACTGTAATGCCATAATACCACCGGGTGCCTTGATCCCACACCCTGGGCTCCGACTAACAAAGTCGGCACACGTGTGCCACGGGGCTATGGCGTATTTGGCTGTGCCTATCACGGGAAGGTGGCAGAATCCAGGCACCCCAGACCCTGGGTGGAGGGGACGCTGTGACACCAGATAAGCAGTCAATGCCAGACAACTCGCAGCAAGCAACTCCAGGATTCCTGGTTGGTTATCTACAAGCCATGTGAAAACTTGCAGTCGCCTTACAGGGACTAAATCTAAAAACCCTCTCCTCATTCACACCATAAAAGCAGTGACGGAGCGGTTACTTACAGCAAAGTCTGACAAATTTCATCCCCTTTCTGTGCCAGTGAGTTCAAGTATGTGATGGTCTTCTTTCTGACATCTATGACCTGTTATTAAAATGTGACTGTGAGACAAAGCACAACCTTGTGCCGCACACCCACCAACACCTAAATGACTTCTCTTGCCAGTTTTTTCTCCCCATCCAACTCCAGAGAAAAAGCCCGTGGAACTCACAGCTAGTGTCCAGTGCGCTCACAAGTTCACAGGCATGAAGATGATGTCCTGCTTGAAGACATCCACACTCCTGGTCCACCTCCTGACTGCTTCATAGCCCCCCGATGTTAGTTTGGGATAAAAGAAGGTACTGAAAGCGTGGACCGCTGGATACTCTTCCTTCTTGCCTCTTTCCATCAGCAGACCCATGTAGAAATTAACGACCTGTACCATAAAGAGTAACCATGAGGTGTAAAAATAAGACGCTGGCTTTCCCAACGAAAAATACAGCACCACGTCTTTTCTGGCCACCCTTAAGCACGCAGCGGAGAGAACTCCAGCCTCAGCTGTCAGCTTTTGTTCCCAGAATTTCACACGGGGTTACATCGGCAGTTTGATCAAAACACCTGCCCCCCACGCCAATAACACGAACTAACTCCTGGAAGCTGCGTCATACAAGAAGTAAAGGAACTTCCAGAAACACTCGACCCTTCAATACCTCAAGTAAGAACTGTACAGAGATTTCTAGGCTCTGCAGCGGAGGTCGTCAAAGAACGTTGATGAGACTTCTGTACACGGCGGAGGGGTATTTTTCAATAAAGGACAAATGAGACTGTCCCTGTGCTGCAGCTGGTTTTACCTCATCATTTAGCCAGCAAAGGTTCCTGAGCGTGCGGATGTCCTCACGAGTGACCTTTAGTTTGAAGGCACTGCTCATGATCTCATCTGGCTCACCTCTGCCAAATGCGGCACTGACCTCTCTCTCCATGGCCTGAAAGGAACAATTCAATGGGGAAGGACTTGTGAAACAGAGCATGGAGCACGCTGACCTGCGGGCAGCTTTCCACTGAAACACGGCCTGTAAATTCCGCTCAGGTGACAGAGCAACTGCCTCCGACGGTTTCTTGGCTCAGTGAGCGATAGCGCTTTTGCCTTGCTTGCTTGGTTTCAGCATCCCAACTTTGAACTTTAGAGCCCAGGCTTGCTGCCATTTCTTTTCACCAAGGACGTTGGGATAAAACCCGTAAACTTAGCAAACACGCTAAAGCAGCTGAAAATGGAACACAAGTCTGGCAAACTCCTTTCCCACGTGCTGCCGCGGCCCTCGCAATACCCAGGTTTAAGCCAACCCCAGCGGGCATCCTCTGTACTGAGGCAGCTAAGTCAGGAGCCTGAAAGAGTGTGAAGGTGGGGGACTTCAAAGGGAACGGCAAAGGGGGAAACTGAGGCAGCTACACTGGAGTCAGGCAATGGGGAGTCCAGGTTGTACACGCAACTGGTCGCAATTTGCACGTTCCCATCTAAGTCTGCTTAAGGAATGCAAATAAATCAGTATGTCTGGTAGTATAAAATACTCTGATCTGCAATAGCATCTTCTTGCTTGAATCTGGGTGAGCAAAATAAGAAAACCACCCGGTTTCCCTTGTACCCAGCATCAACTCCGCAGACTTTGTAAACTCTGCATTTGCTCGCCCTTTCCAAGTCCATCCTCAACAGGCAGGAAAAGGCGGGGGGAGCTCAATTAGACTGCAACTCCGAAGAATAAAAGCAGCCAAAATTCATACAAGCAGGGGAAACTGAACTCCCACTCCCTGGTGGTCGGCACCATGGATCAGCAAGCTGATCTTTCAGGTTCTATCACCATGGTAGGACAAGAGGCACATCCAATATAACTGGATGAGTCGAGTAAGCACTGCTCTGGAGACTGGTGTTCAACCTGGACTCATTTTTTGTCCTGGTAACAGAAGGCCCACAAACCCTCAGGTCAGCACAACTGAAGGAGCGCTGGAGCACACGAAATCCTTCAAACCAGCTTATATAGGGAACTGGAAGGGTTTTTGTACACACATCCAAACAGCAAACCCCAGAGTTACTTTTTATTGACGACTGCATTCCAACTGTGCACCCATGGAGTGCTGCACTCAGAGGCAAGAGAGGCAGAAAGCTCGTTTGGCTTGGGCTAGCGTTAAGAACCCCAGCAAAGCCTCCACGTGTAGGTATCAAGTTGAGAGCGAGATTACTATTTCTGATTTCCATTATTAAAATTTTATTTTTGACCTCAATCCTGACCAGAGGTGAAAGTCAAAGAGATGTACTTCCCATCCCAGCAAACAAGATAAGACTAAAGACACCCCAGTCCAGCTTTGCAGGTCAACTAAGGCTGTGCGCTAAAGATTTTGAGGCTATACCCAACACATGAAAGGGGAAGAATCAAAACGGTATAGTGTAGCGTGCTCCTAATAGTCCAGAAACAAAATTAACGGCAGTGTAAAACACTTTGCAACAGCGCTACTCATCAAATAATGCTCCCACTTTTCCTGGGAAAAAAACAACCTGGGCAAATACAGATATTGTTGAGTAAGTCATGTGAAGTGGAGAGTGCTGAAGTTTCTGATCACAAATAGCTCTATTTTCCTTGTGAGTAACACAAGCTTACCCCTGCGATGGTTTGTTTCACTGCTCCTTCCTCTTCCTGAGAGTTTTCTTCTGGTGTGCAGTACCTGCCAGGAGAGGGAGAGAGAGAAGTGAGCTGTGTATCCATCCTGTCCCATGGAATTCTCAGGAATTCACCTTCTGGACAAGAAAGGCTTTTTCAAGGCTTATTCTGACTACAGCCCCGGTTGCGCACATCAACATGTGACAATATCGCCTCAACTTCCAGCACTGTTCTTTCTTAGCAGCAAGACTGGGATAGAATGAAGAGCTGGGAGCTTTGGAATTATTTTTTTTTCCATCTACTTGTACAAGACTCCTTTTCTTTCTCTTTATCAGTTGCATTATTTGGAAAACAGGGAAGCAACCAGCACTTCCTCTATCGAGGGCTTTGTGATCTACTGCTGATAAACACTGCACGCTGGGTGTACTACTGCAAGGTGCAACAGGAACATCTGCAACTAGACTTGCATCCAAACAGAGTGAGCTTCGGGAAACTAAGATCAGCACACTGTTTACTTGCCTTCTACAGGCCAGTCAAGAGAGTGACTATCCCCATTTGGAGAGGATTGTCATTCAATCCACGCAGACTCTGAAGAGCAAACAAATACACAGACATTGAAGTTGTCCAGATATATGTCCCTGCTTCAAAAACACAAATTCGCATTGTCACCAAAAGACCCCTTTTTTTCAGGAGGGAGACCTACACCAGACTCTCACGGTATTCTACACTCATTGTGCTTTAACGGCTTTCAGTCCAGCATGGTAAGAGGAGATATCACAAGCTTTGTCAAATCGTTTCAGTTAGCTAAATCCGAAAAAAAAAAAGGCAAGAAAATGTCCCTTTTACTTGAACGCATGAGTTATTTTCTCTCCATCTCTCCCCTCCAGCTTAGGGGAACCACTGACACTTTAAGCACACAACAGTGCCGCACAGCTAAATATAGCGCTAGTGTTTAAAGCGGGGAGAAGAACAGGGACAGAATTAGCTACAAAACAGGACTGCCGCAACTGAACCTCTCTCTGCTCCCATCTACGCTTTCTCCTCTCTCATGTAAGGGCAGGTCACTGCAGAAAGATGCGTGCATCTTACCGCCGTACAAAATCTCTCCCTCTAGCTGCACCTACCGCCCCCAAAACCCGTTTCCCTCAACACCACAAAGACCTCAGAACTCACAGTCCTGCCAGCTCAGACAGCCAACACCAATGAGGCCACTGGCCTCTCAAACCCAACCGCACGCTGCCTTTTTCCCCCTCCCAGTCAAACCCCACGCATCCTCTAAGTCCCAAAAACTGCCTCAAGTCCCACCAGGCTTTACAAGCTCTCTCATCCTTATGCTCAGGATGCGAGTTTCCAAGTGAAAGAAATGAAATGTCAGCTCGTTGATGGCTCAGCAGAACGACTCACAAACCAAAACGGATTCTGCAAATCCAAGGACAACTTGGTACGGCCACCACTCGCACCCTTACTGGCTTTCTTCCCACAGCAAACACCACACCAGCACAACCCTCTTTGTCACGCAGCACGGCTCTCGCATGGGAGCTGTGTTGGAGATGCACCTGGCTTGTGAGCAATTCCGGAGCCGCAAGCTAGCTACTCCTCTTTCACAGCACTGAGACGATCAAATACCATTTGTCATCTTCGGGACTCTACCAGCGGCTGAGAGACACACTCACGCAGAGCCAAAAGAAACAAGAACCATCATTAAAAGAGACTCTACCTGATCGTATCACCTCTCTGCGACCACTGCGGGCAGCAAACAACTATACATTCAACACCTGCACAGAAAAGCAGTAGTAAGAAAACAAGAAGACGACTTTCAATCACCATCAGATAGACGCAGCTCTCAATTTCTGGGTGATAAATAAAAAACCCCAAAACTTTTAATGATGACTGTATGGTCAGGAGGTTTGAATTCTGGCAAGCACTTTGAACATCATCTGCCAGTGTATAGGAAATGCCCTGTTCCGATTTGAAGTCTACCTACAAAGTGGAACGGATTGGAACCATGGGGATACTCACCGGTCCTTAGTGTTGGACGTGGACAGACATCTCCTCTGTGTTTTGGTTCTCCTACGTGACTCACAGTCATCACTGGTTCCTTGGAGGAGGCTTGAACGCTTTGGGGCAGGAAAAAAACAACAGAGGAGAATCACAATTTTTATATGTGGGGCATTTGTTATCAGTGCGTACCAATTCACAGTGGCTTTTTGGGTTTTTCTTTAGAAAGAAAAAAATATTCTTTGCACATCTGACAAATATCTGCATCAACCTGAGGAGGCCACTTTACTCTGTGGGACAAGACAGAGTTCATTTCAACCAGCCTTGACCAATTCTGCTCAATCTATTTGTTAAAGATCATGCTGACAGTGAGAATGGCAATGTCCACAGCATCCACACTGCTGGGACATTTTACTTCAGACCCGCCCTGCTCTGACCTCAGGGACTATATGCTCTGTAGCAGTTGGAGTGCATTAGACCCGTTCCCCAGGAACCTTCTCTAGTTTAGCTTCCTCTGAAAGGAATCTCTTTCTCATGCTCCAGATCTGCTCCAAAATATGAGCCAAACCACAATAAGCAACGACTGGGAGATTAGATGCCGAAAGCAGAGTCTTGACCCGCTCTCAAATGCGGTGCACTTAAACTCAGTGCACCCAAAATTACATGAGAAAATGTTTTCTGTATCATTTTCATGGTATGGATTTTCATCTGAAGTGGCGGATTCTGGTGCAGCGTGCTCCTTAGTGGGCGGCCTCAGTGGTAAGAAGCTGTCTGGAGCAGCTTTGATGCTCTGTTTGCCATTCCGGCTTGTGCTGAAAACATCAACGGCAAAAGAAATGGTCTCAAGAGAACATTCCAATATGCACCTCCACCACCAACTACTTTGTCAAGCACGTACACTGATGACGATGGAGACAGACACGAGATGTTCATGACTTTCAGATGAAGACCTGCTGTCTTCAACTGGCTAATGGGGAAGTACAGAGAAGTAAAAGTGAAAATCACAACAACTGCCTTGAAGATACACTGTTGATTGTGTCCTCAGCCTCCTCTCAAGTTCAACACTTCCTTTACTGCAGACCTTTAATCTCTAGCTAGTCTCCTGCACCAATTAAGTAGCTGGGTTTAAAGAAAAAGTTTAAAATTGGTTCTTCGGGGAGGAAGCAGCTGGAGACCTCCCTTACCATAGGCAGTAAACCTTTCGGAGAAGAAGTCAAAGAAAACGGAAAGATTTTTACCTCAGACATGGAATTCTCTTGTGAGGACGGGATAGTGTTTCCTTCGTCAGGTGAGCATGGGTTCCACACGGCATTTGAGCTACGAGAGAAGAGCATAAGGTATCAGTAACTCTCAAAGGAAACTGAAGAGGTTCATGAGTTTACAGTAACGAGCTTCACCAAAGATAAATTCTCATTTTCTCTCTCACATCATCGTATTATTTGTGTTATGTCACTTGAGGACATTTTTGGGTTTTCACACTGGCAGCTACAGCAAGTTGTGCGCACAAGGTATTGCCAGTCAAAAACCTGAAATACAAAAGGCTTCTTGGGATCTACTACCTAAAAGGAGCCTTGAAAACAATCTACTTCTGGCAAGCTAACAGTGGACGGATCAGAACGGAAGGACTGCATCCAAGGCAGCTCTGGCACTGAGATGACAAGATAAACGCCCGGCCCCACTCCAGAAGCAATGCAAGGATGCAGGTAAGAAACAGAGGTCACGCTCAAGTCTTCCCAGATGCTGCCTCGTCCTGTGCCTGCAATAATCCGTACAGAACCCTAGGGGTAGGCTTGGACAGTACACAAGGTAGGGTGAAAATGAAACAAGTCGTATAACTTGATGTCAGCCTTACCAATTTGCAGCATTGATACATCGAGCGACAAAAATCGTGGTCTTTTAGTTGAAGGCTCAAAAGAAGTGGACCGAGGCTTAAAAGAAAACAAAAAAAAGTACCAACGTGAGTATAACTTGAATGTGAATCCAAGCAAACACACTTCCTGAGACTTAGTCAGCTCTGCTATGACTTGGGGACCATGACACGCTGGTTCACATTGCAGAAGAATGCAAATCTTTGCAGGACCTTTAACAGGTATGCTTTAATTTTTTAATACAGGCTCTCATACGTGAAGCGATTAAAAGAATACAAGCTTGTCACTCAGTAATCACTCAGTCAGCTCCTAAACATTCCAAAGTGTGATAGTTCAGCCCTTGAAAAATATATTTTGTACAAATCAGAGTTAATGACGCTCTCAGGAATGAAGAATTAGAGCCCGACAGTCTCTTAGCCCTCTTATCCCATGGGGCAATAAGAAAAATAGCACTACACCTTTGAACCAAACTAGGGAGTCAAGCAGTCGGTGGCTCATTTTTACAGAGCCAAAGTCTTACAGGAATCCTCTCCTGGGCTGGTGGCTAATGAGCAGAAAGAGGTTTATCCACAGGAAGTATGCAGTTTTTCTTGCCAGGTAGTGTATTTTGATTCCTTAACCACAAACTCGAGAAAGAGAATAACGCAGACTTGAGTAAGGCAAACCCAGCCCACATTAGAGCTGCCTGCTAGAAATGGAAAAGAACCACCTACAGCTGTACAGGCTCAGAGCAGGCTCAACCTCAAGATGCATTAGGGAGAGCTGCTTGCTCTCGCACCTTGCACAGACCCTAATATTTCAAACCCCTCGCTAACCTCTTCCGCAGACTCTGTGAATGGAGCATCTTTGCTGACGGAGGCCGCCGGGCGTTTGGTTGCCTTGGTCGGCAACTGCAGCACAGCAGAAACTTTCTCTTTCTGTTCAGAGATGGAACAATCTAAAAACCAAAGACAGGCCATATAAGAACATGATAGAAAACCAACAGAGTTACATTGCGAATACAGCCAGGAGGGAGCACACAGCTTTGATTTAAAATACTCTTTCTGCTGACACGCGTGGGCTCACCGCCAGAGACCTGGGCTATCTCCTGCTGGCAGTAAAAGTATTGTGTCCTGCCACAGTCACCGCAGATAACGTCATACAGAGGGCTAAGCCCCACCATACACCCTCAAGCCATTGGCTATAGGGATAGATAGCCACAAGGAAAGAACAGCTTGAAAAGCCACTGTTTCAGGAACAATGCCAGAGCACAAAAGTCAGACTTTTCAAAGGGACACAAAACCTCAGAAAAATCAGGCATATTCAATACTTCTGTAATGTGCAATACCTGATGTTTTCTTTTTCGGCGGACTCTCGTCACCATCGTCCACAGGTATCCAAACGCTGAGGAAAGAACACACACAACAGCGTTTTGCAACCCTAGGGAAGCTCCCAAGAGGCTGACTTCCCTTCACAGGGCCCAAACTTCCAAAGTTACTTTTCCTATCCCGAAGGTCTCCCCCTCCAAGCACCCCTGGGATCATCTCAGGCACACACACGCCTAACTGCACCCCTCCTCAACACCCCCCAACCTCTCCCAGCCAACGACCGCTCTCAGAGAGCTAATTATCCCGCTGGAGCACATTAGGCCTCTTTTTCTCGTTCGGTTAATGCTCCCTAACATTTTACATTTGTTCCTATCGCCAAAAACTTAAGTTCATATGTAAAGTTTTCCTCTTTCCTCGGGGAAAGCAGCACACCAGAGATTACTACGCCATCTAAGTTCATAAATCACTACACCGAGTTGCAAAGAAAAGTCTAAGTAGGACAGGAAATAAAAGGTGGGAAAGCAACAACTGCATACACCCACTTCAATCACTTACTGCTAAATCAGTGCTCGTCAATGAGTTCTTGAAATAATTCTTTGCTGCACCCTTTCTTACTAAGCATAAGTCCAAGTATTATATCAGTTGATAACAATGATAACATCTAGTAAAAATTTTTCCTTTGGGAATGGAGCACAAAGGTTGCTCCTAGGTGGGTTTTCCTCTATTTGTTTTTTTTTTTTTTTCTTCTATTTGCCCCCCCAAAATGTCATGACAGACTCCAAGGATTCTTTGAAGAATTCTTTGGTCTTTCTTACACAAAGGAATTTCTTTTAAACTGTTATGCCCCGAAACCCTGCTGATATCATTGCTTCTGGACTACCTTCTCTCTGTATCAGGAGCACTAAGAAGTCCCTAAAAGCACCTTTCATACAACATCAAGAGTATTGGCTATTACTATGCTATTAAAAGTCAGGCAGAAAATATTGGGGGGTAGGCATTAGAGGGAAATATCTTCCCATAAAAATGCATTCTTACTCAGCATATTTGATACTTCAAAAGGCAAAATCTTTGTATCCTCCTGCTCAATTGTTAGCAGGAGCTAACTCCTTCTGAGCTGCTCTCCAGGCTCAAGGCTACGTCCTGAGAGAAGCGCAGTTTCAATACCTGACTGCGGTTACGGCAACTGTCTGTGAACAGAAATGCCGCTTTCTCCAGCTTTACCAGAGCACCCAGCGCCTGGGAGAGCATTGTTTTGTCCTTTTTTACCTTACCAGCCACTTGGAGGTTTAGAATCAGTTTGATGGTGAGAAAAGAGGAATTCTCTCTTGGGAAGTTGTAATAAGCTGCTCCCCGCTCCTTCACCACTCCAAGTCTCCACCCCCTCTTTTTTCCTTTTCAAGCCCCCGCTGTGCAGACAGAAAGCCAACGAGGGGGTGGCTTTGCCCACGGATTTGGGGGGAACATCTGGAAGCCACAGTCATCTCAGCATCACAGGGGAACAACTCTGACTGCGGCACGGGGCGAGCCCACAGCGGCAGGAGCCACAGCCGCCGCACAGGGCCGGAAGGACGGGGATGCCGGGCTGGGAGAGGGCGGGGGGGGGCACGGAGCTGCCGGGGGCCCACCACGAGCCCCACCGCCCCGGAGGGGGGGCTCTGGGCGGGCAGAGGGGCCGAGCCCAGCCCAGGGGAGGGCAGCCAGAGCCAGGGGAACCCCAGAGCAAGACCCCACCCTGCACCCGAGCCCACAGAGCAACTAACGCCGCTCCCGCCCGAGGAGAGCCGGCCGAGGCGCCAGGCGGGCTCCCGCCAAGGAGGCCCCGGGGGTCCCGCAGGCCCCAGGCGGGGGGTGGGGAGAGAGGCGGGGGGGGGGGGGAGAGAGGCGGGGGGGGGGGGGGGAGAGAGGCGGGGGGGGGAGTGGGCGCCGGGGCGATGCCTGGGGGCGGCCCTGAGGCGGCGGGGCGGCTCGCTGACCTGGGAGGGGCGGCCTCTTGCGCGGCGGCGGGGCCGGGGGGGGCGAGGACGGCGACGAGGGCCCCCAGCAGCCATTGCTACACAGGCCCCGGCCGGCCCCCGGCGGAAGTGCGGCCGACCCGCGCGCCCAGCGCCGCCTCCCCATTGGCTGCCGCCGCCGAGTTCCGGCCCCTACGAGCTGGAGGGGAGGCTGAAGGGAGGGGGAGGGGGCGGTGGATATGCGCAGGCGCGTTGCCGTCTGCGCTCTGCCTGAGGGAGCCGTTGAGGGCCGCCCAGCCCGCTTCTGCCCCTGCCCTGCGGTGGGGCCGGGCCGGCGCCGTCCCGCCTCGCCCCGCCCTCCTGTGTCTGGGGGAGGCGCTGGCCCTTCTCCGAAAGCCCCGAGCCGGGCGCCGGGAGGCCGAGGAGTGCCCGGAGGAGAGGAAGAGGCCTGTTTGCCCTCGGGGAGAGGCCCTCACAGAGGCCGGAGGGGGCCCCCTAGAAGCCCTCCAGAGACGGAGGGCCCTCCCAGAGAGCGGAGGCCCCCCCCAGAGAGCGGAGAAGCCTTTCGGCGTCCCGCAGGACAAAAGCAAAGGCAAAGCCACGCACATCGCACCTGGGTGCATCTTCCATAACCTTGTCTCCTGTCCACTCGAGAGGGAGGGCGGCCCCCCCCAAAAATTCAGGTGCTCTTGAGGAGCGATGGAGGAAGCACAATTTAAACAAACAAACAAACAAAAAAAAACCCCAAAACCCCAACCAAACTTGAAATTAATTACAGCTTGTCTGGAGTGAGAAGTTGCGAGCGTTGAGATGCTCGGTGGAGGTGGAGAAGCGGTGCCCTGACCCCCACCTCTTGCTTTTCCCCTCTCCTCCCCAAGACTGCACAGCGCAAGATGAGGGAAATGCTCCAGCAGGTGAAGCAGCAGGAGCAGAAACACGCTCCGGGAGCCCCGGCCCCGCAGCACAGCAAGGGAGGCTCCCGCCGTGCCGCCCAGCACCGCCTGATGAATGTAACCCAGCCACCGGACATCCCCCACCTCCTCTGTTATAGGTTAATTTTATTTATATTCTGTCTTTGAGGAACAGATTCTTTAATTTCTTGATCAACTCTGGTGCGCAGATCCACCATATGAGTTTTATGTTCAGTGTCTTGATTAGTCCAGTTTGGCCGCTGTATTATTCGAAAAGTGTACCTATCCACGATGGCATATTCTGATTTTTGTTTCCCTTCCACTACCCATGAGGAGCCATCCACAAAGAATTTTTCTCTTTCATCTAATTCTTCTTCTTCTTCTAAATCTTCTCTTATTTTGGTCTGTAGATTTATTAACTGGAGACAGTAGTCTTTCTTTGGGCTCTCCGTATAAAAATTGGGCCGGATTTTGAATGGAAGTCATTTCCATTTCCAATCTAGGGGAGTTAATCAGAATTCTCTCATACTTCGACAACCAACTGTCAGTAAGGCATTTATCAGCTCGTTGTTGCAACACTCCCCGGATGTTATGGGGGGTATATACTTTCAGTTCACCTCCTAAGGTGACTTTTCCGACCTCCTCTATCAATAATGCGGTTGTCACTACCACTTGCAGGCAAGTGCTCCACCCCTGGCTTACAGGATCTAAGATTTTAGAATAATATCCTACAGGTTTTCTCTGCCCTGCCCATCCCTGGGTCAAAACCCCATATGTTGTTCTATTATCCACATTGATGAAAAGTTGAAAGGGTTTACGGATATCAGGTAAGATGAGGACAGGTGCTTCTATCAATTTTCTTTTTATCTCTTCCCAACGCCTCTCGTCCTCAGAGGTCCATTTAACTAGTCCATTTTTAGTTAATTTCATTCATATAAAAATTCTACTTTATTACTATATCCTTTATCCATTATCGACAGTACCCCAACAATCCTAACAATTGTTTTATTTGCCTTTTATTAGTGGGTATTGTTAGAGACAAGATTCCCTTTACTCTTTCAGGATCTAATTTCTAATGCCCCTTTGTAAGCCAGTGCTCTAGATATTTTACTTCTTCTTCTGTAAACTTTAACTTAGATCTTGAAACTTTTAGTCCCTGGAGACTTAGAAAATGTAGCAACTTAATGCGTTCAGTTCTAACATCTTCTTGAGTTTTTCCAGCAATTAGTAAATCATCTACAATTGTATCAGAATCAACTCTTGAACTCAAATTCCAAAGTCTGTGGGCAGTATCCCTTTAAATTTGATATGCTATTGTAAGCAGCACACCCTCTACACAGTCGACTTTTTGCTGACAACAAATTGTAAAAAATAGGGAAACCTCTGAGGTGTGATGTAGTTTTAGGAACTGAAGAGCAGCTTTCCCAAAGTTTAGGACAAGTACCAAATAATATTGCACAGCTTAAAATACAGTTGTTTACGTTCTGACTTCAGTACAGTACAGCTTAACTGTGAATGTAAGGAATTAACATTTTGCATTGTGAGCCAAATTATTTGTGGCAGAAGGTCAAACATCACATAGAAAATTTAAACCTGGATGTTTTAAATGTCAACTTGTTACAGGACTTGTAAGCAAACTTTAAAAAGCTTAAAAAGCTGTTGGCCTCACTTTTGAGGGCTCCAAATACTCTTGCAAACCAACATTAATATTTCTGACCTATACAGGCCGTTCAACCCACTGTTCCCTAAAAAAGCTATCAGGCAGTAAGCATATGGTGAAGTACACATGTTTATTTAACATTCCTAAAATAAGTTGTATCTACATCCTACATAAATGAATGAAGTCTTAATATAAAATAGAAAACTGTATTGACAGAGGAAATCAAAGTCCATATGGAGTTACTTATCGAAGACCTTTTGTTTGTGAAATTTTACAGTCATTTCTATAAATGATCTCTTCCAAATTAGATGATTTTTTTTTCTTTTCTCCTAATCCACACCATTTGGATGACTTTACAAACAGTGGTGTTCATTATAAACAGTTACAGCATCTTCTGGTGCACAAGTGGCTATGGAAAATGAGACAGTCTTTTTTTGTTCTTTCAGAGTGTTCTCTGCCATGTCTGCGGTTTCTTTCTGTTTGCTTTTTGTTCCATCCACTGGACTTCCAAACGGAGAGATAAATTTGATTTCCGCTGGTGGAGGTGACCAACTAACTCCAAAAAACCCCTGTTCTCTAACAGCAAGACTATGGATAAGAATTAAAAGGCAACGACTCACGAGAAACTATGGATTGGCTTCTACCTGTGGCTTCTTCCCTCCCACCCCCCTCTAAAATCAACTACAAAGCTATTTAGGGGCAGTTACATGAGAACTGAAGAAATGGCAGGAAATAAATATAATGCATTAACAACCCTGAGAGCAGTCTACGAGAGGAAGTTCTGAAGGGGAATTAAACTACTTGGTTGGCTGCGGACATGCACACTGGGCATAATCTTGCAAGACGATCCATCGCTCTAGCTAGTGCGCTTCCAAAAGGAGAGGTGAATCTTGTTTCCACTGGGGGAGGTGACCAAGGACCTTCTTTTCTTGTGGTTCTGCAAAGACAGAGAAGTATCAAATTGATTCTTTTATTACCAACAGTATTTAGTAGAGGAAAAGAAACCCCGTGGAGTTACAAAATCAATGCCAAGGAATTATTTATGGCCTTCTTTGTAGACAGGATCAAGGCAGAAAAGGTACATCACGAAGCTTCCTTCTGCTGTCATTCCTTGCCAGACTGTCCCAAGCATTCTCAGTCACTATTCGCATGAGCTTTTAGAGCCCCTCCCACCTCCCAGGTTTTAAGAGGCAACCGTCCTCAAACGGTTTTCCAGAGGGAACCGGACAACATGGCCAGAAACAAGCAGTTCTCTTTACTCGTTGTCTGACCTTCTCCTGCATTCTATAGGGAACTAAAGACCATAAGAGTGTGGTTGCATAAGGTGGAATAAGACCTTAGATAGACAGATAGACAGACAGACAGATAGAAGAGTGCGCCATCATTGCAAAGAGTAGTGCCCACTTGCCCTTTTCTCTCCCGTTCCTCTTCTGTTTCCATTAGAAAACTAAACCCCTAAGTGGGGAAAACGGTGCCCAGCAGACCAGCAAGCTGCACAGGCTCAGAAAGTCAGAGCAGAACTGTAGAGCCAAGTGAGGAAGAGGCAGTTCGGTGGCTAAAAGCTGAATCGCTAGCACGACAAAGGAATGCAAGTAAGTGCTCAAAAAGAATTTCATACTTGCTGGCTTGCTTCATTTTTGATTTTGCAGCTCTCCCTCTCTTGAGTTTTGGCTTTCCTACAGACTCTCGGGAGTTGGTATCCTCCTCCTCTTGAGTTGGAAGCTCCTGTGTCAAGGCAACAAAAACATTACTCGTGCACAAGTTCTTACACTTCTACAGAACACAAATGAATGTTTCTTTCATGAAGAAGTCATGACAGAGTGATTCCCAAAAGCATGACAGTTTCTCTCCACAAAAACAAACCTTCCCTCTCAAATTCTCCTACCATCCTACAAGCTGAAAGTCTGCAATTAAGAGGTAGCCCACCAAGTAAGTTTAAAGAAAGCTACTCTGCCTTTTGTTAAAGGCAAAGCAACGCTTCCTAATTCTTGACTTACACAGATTCAACAGTGATTTTTGTCGCTAGTTTCCATGAAGGAAAAAAATAATCAAATCATTTAGCTGATTAATTTCAAGCTCTCTTTCTATATACTTTCAAGGAAAAAGGCAAGGCCTTGCTAAGTATGATTTGAAAAAGCGGTACAGAGCAAAAATCAAGAACGTGAGACAACCAGAGGTTTGCTTACTGGTTCTTTCACAATTCGGGAAATGCTAGACACATTTTTTTCCCCTCGACCTCAAAAGAGGGGGCAAAAAGACAGGTTGGGAAGACAAGTCCGGGTCTAAATCCTGAAGCTGCCCAGGATGGTCTGCTTCCCCAGCTAAGAGAGGTTGGTCACTAGGCTGCGCCTCTTCATCCCTGACTGTATTTTCAGCAAATTGTACCTTAAGGTTTTTCCGTTTTCTTGCACTTCTTCTGGGAGTGACTGCCGTTTTTATCTCATGAGCAGTGTCAATCTGGCCCATTCCTTGACACGGAGATGCTCCCAGTGCTGCACTATCTTCAATCCCCTGAAGTTAAAAAAGGTCCGTTAAGGCAATATTCATTACCAAACAGACTAACTTCAAGTCGAGCTAGATGAAACCGAGGACAGTGAAATGCTGCTTTTCCTTTCAGATCAACACTGGGTGTAAAAAGTTAAGACACGTACAAGGTACTCTCTGCTACAGATAACAGTTCATGTGTTGAAGGGATAGAAGAGAGCATTCAGTGCTCCATTTCTGGTGTTCCTCTTCACGAGTAACGATTTGTCCCCACTCGTGGACAAAGTGAGCGGCTTTACAATACAAGCTGCATACACAACTGCCAGTAATCATCCCATTGCAGTCCCTTCTGGACCGATTACTAACCCACACGGAGTGACCGACTCTGCACCTAATGGGGCAAAATGTCCCCAACGTCTGAAGTTTCAGTCATGAGAGGTGTGACCACAACACTGCGCCAAACTGGCCAGGTATCACATTCGGCATCTCGACACTGCGCTTTCAGGAATCACTTGGATTACACGAGACAACACGTATATTTTAACTACCTCCACCTCGTGCTTTCTAGTTTCCTGTACGGAGCAATTCTTCTTTCCTTCTAGATCCTCAGATCTGACGATCCTGAGTGAGATACTCAGGCTTTTATGGTGAGAACAAAAGTAGTATCTGTGACTTATTTCCAGTGACTCCGATGCTCAAGAGAATTTAACCCCTGTGTAAGCACCTTTGCCCAGCCCTCTACGTTATCGTGCTAGCCAACGATGGCAGAAGGAAGAAGCCCCTCTGCAGCAGTCTCCATAGAACTGGCTCGTTTTCTTGCCTCCTGCCTTGTCCAAAGTTGCCAAAGCATCCTATGATAGCAACACACCATGCTTCACAACTAAACTCAAGACATACTAGTCTGCCATAAGCTTTCCTTTCATGCTTACAAATCTACAAACAAGAGAGCAGTGACTACTTTGTCCTCAATTCAGTGAAGGCAGACGAGCCAAAAGCAGGTGTTTACATCTAAATCAGGACAAAACAGTTATAACGAAAGCAGAAAAACCTTCCCCGTACTGCCACACGAATGACTGCAGAAGCTTTGTGACCGTCTCATGTACCCGCTGCCTTCTTCCCATCACAAATTTCCCATCTACACCATAAGGGATTTACGTATTCCCAAGTCTGTAACCCTCTTCTCTACAGTGTCATCCTAAATCCCAAAGCCGAGACAGCTAAATAAGTGACTGCCCGTTTAACTTCATCTCAAATGTGGGACACTGAAAAGCACTTTCTCTTACTTAAGACCGATCTATTTGTGGTACGCCTTCCCTTCAGTTTGCATTTCACTCCTAACTGTTACTAACGATTCATGGCGGATGTCTTCTGAAGAACTCATCAGCGCCAGCAGAAGTGAAAACAATGGGGAAGAACCTGGGACAACTGGAGAATCACTAGTTCTAATTTTCAGTCCATGTGAACAACCTTTCAAAATTCATATTTTACAAAGTTCAGATGGTAAAAAATGTAGTTTAAGAAAAAAAAAAAAGACTTTTAAGTAGCTTGAAGTATCTTGATGCTGAAATTAACTCATTACGGGGAATTCTGTTTATGTTAATAAGGAACAGAGAGTAAACGATCTCAGCACCTAAATCATTCCAACAATGAGTTTGGTTCCCACAGCATTTTGTCATTTGGTAAACGGCCCCCAGTATCGAAAAGCTGCACTCCCCAACTTTTTGTGTTGTCTTTAACAATTAAACGACTTCTTTTATTAAGTCAAATAAGAAACTTTTAAGTTCTAACAAACCAAACGAATGTATGGTTATTTTAAAAAATAGTTTAGGCACTTTTGTTTTTCCTACTACAGCCCTCAAAGGCCCCAGTCTTGACGGGTTCTATTCGGTGTTAGAGGTCCACAAAACGCATAGGAGAAAAACAGAACTGCCCTTATGTAATGAGGCTTTAACTTGCGTTCACCAGCTAAAGAAACTGAGACCGTTTTGGGTGCCTTCCAATTGTCAGTAAGACAGGACTGTCCTCCATTTGCAAAGAGTTTTTCTGTTTTGTCGAAAATGGGAACATAGCTGACTTACATTAATTTCCTCAGTTTTAGGAAAATTGTTAGAAACAGTTATTTCTTCCTGCGGAAAAGGAATATTTCCTTCAACTTCAGCTGCTTCCTGCCTACATTCTTGGGGAAATCCATACACTTCTCCTCAAGGCGATTTCCTGAATGAGTACTGACCACATGCCAGTGTTAACTCACTTTCTTCCATGCAATATAAAGAAGTGTATTTCCCAAAGCTATGGGACAATGGGCACACGGCAATTTAATTAGAACTAAGCTTCCCCTCTTCAAGACTGGTCCTAACGCGCTGCTTCCAAAAGGACTGTATATGCAATACTCACGCGCACACTGAAAATATTCCACAAGGTGAACGCAACAGTGTTTCCATTAAATTCTTTGGTGGTTTCATTTCACACCAAGTTTACCGGCGTCTGGTGTGGTCGGTTGTTGTTGCTGGCTTTTTTAAAATACAAACCTTAACCACAGGAGGAGTCTCAGGTACATTCAGCTCTGATGCTCCCGCGAATTTCTTGTGTGAGATGGGACCACACATATTTGATCCAAAGGGGCTGGATGCCACAGATGAAGTAGGTGGTCTGCATGGGAACTGCCAGCTACAAGCCTGCACGGGAGAACACGAAGGAACGGGACGGCCCACCAAATCCAGCAATCTGGAAGATTCACAATTTAAAAGATGAAAAGTAATAAATAAATGGGGGGAAAAAATCACGCTGCGGTCAAGAAATCTGACACGACACATAACAAAAACATTCCAGGAACAAGAAATACAGGTGAACCCTCCCTGTTCAGGTGATGTATCAGGCCCAAGAACAAGCTACAGGCATCTTCTAGTTTCTCAAGTATTTTGGTACATCTCATGCTTAATTTCCCAAACCACTGCCACTGAGGAGAGAGGAATCCCTTGCAAATTGCACAAGTCAGGTCAGTCTCACGCCAGAAGAAATATCATCTACATTGCAACACTGGCACCACTTCACATTCTCCCCTCACTTGTGTGCCCAAGTTGACCTTTTCTTTCACAGAGACAAAGCAGAATGCAAGCACTTGGAAAACACAGAAAGTCTACACACACACATCCATCCATCCACATACGAGAAGCAACACCTTTTGGAAAAATTCATGCTAGATCCACTATTCCTGGAACATTTTTGTGAAGATTTTGTAATTGGTGTCCCAGCAAACGCATCGCACAACTCTGCATCACGGGGAGTTGATGTTGTGGCTGGCGGTTCTGTAGCTCTAGGACTAGAATTACAAGGAAAATGTAACTGACTCCCATTCCCCTGAAGTCCACACATACCAGAATTCAAGTTTATTTGACCGTGCCACCCGTAGGAAAATCATCGGACAACCGCAAGCCTCTTTCCTGCTCATTAGAATTCTGCTTAAGTTGATGTAAAAAAGACAGAAACGAAGCAGCAACTGGGCAGGAAGCGGTAAAAGATTACTATTCGATCCCACGAGCAAGTCTATCAAAATCTGTACAACGGTACCTTAGTGGTAATCAAAGTTTTTGTGTCAGCCCTCTTAAATTCTGTAAACACATTCACCATAATGGCAATGTGGTATGTATGTGTGTGTGTATATATTCATATATCTAAATGTATTTGCATAAGTGAGATTTTCATAGCAGAACTCTCTCTCTAAATACTCCTTATGAAGGACAGTTTCTCAAGTGTTCTATATTGTACGTGCAAAAAAGCCAAAGTTTTGTGCAGGTGCACCTTCCCTCCAAAACACTCACATAATGCAAATGGATTTTCCTCTCTCTCTCCACACATGTAGCTCAAGACTGTGACAAAAGGCTGCTTACCCATCGCATTGGGAGAAACTGGGTTTCTGCTCATTTCCTTCCCAGAATTTTCTGATATTGGCCAATACGTGACTGAGGAAATTTTCTCTTTTACACACATTTCCCACATGAGCTTGCTTCGTTATTGTTGATAATGGCTTTGGTCTTGAGTCTGTAAAGCAAGAAGGGAAACATATCAGCCTTGTGTAATCAAAGTGACAGTGAGTTGTCCACTATATTCCCTCTCCTAAAAGTTACCTTCTCTTAATACCAATGAAGGCAAACGGTAAGGCTTGGCTCTCTCAACAGCCCGCTTCCTTTCAATTCGAGGAAGGATCTTGCCAGATTGGGCTACTGCAGAACTTCTGGCAACTTTAGAAAAAAAGAGAACAAAAAAGAAATGAATCAAAAATTTCAAACTCAAAAAATACGTCACCTTAAAAGAAGGCAAGAAGTATTACCTTCAGATGTCCAACGTTTAATGCATCCTCTCAGAAGTTCTGCAGAACCTGTCTGGACAGCAGCTGACAATACTGCTTCCACCTGCTCCTCCTAAACATAACAGACAGAATAAAATGAGAATCTTACTTACTTACCATCAACGGTGAATGTTTGTTTCTAGCTGTATACTCAGTCAGACATCACAAAGTCAATTCGGAGACATGCGAGTCATTCCACATTCTTTGTCTTAATTTGAGCCACAGGCTGGACTGCTCCTTGGTCTGAGGAGCACAGTAACTTTTCCTCTGACATTTCAACTTACTGAAGGCTAATTCTGATCTTTAGATCCATGCCTCTGCAGTACAGGCTTCATGCACTGACTTCCAATTAGCTCTTTTCTGTAACATCCTCTGCCACTAGCCATTACGCATTCCGTGCGTGTAAGGTTGCCATCAGGAGTGCAGGAAGGGTGAAAGGTTCCTCCACAAACTTTTACTTTGTTCTTTTGGGGGTTTTGTTTAGTTGGGTTTTTTTAAAGACATTCAAAAGCATTTTCCCTTCTAGGCAAAATCGTTACATTCCAAGGGATTTCTACACAGTGGAACACACATGTGATATTTCCATCTTTTTCTGAAAACTGGTTGCAGGCAAGGAAACACACCAAATGCTATTCACAGCGGCAAACAAAACTGCAAACCAAGCTTCTCGACCCTACTGCTGCAATTTGTCTCACTAACATTCCAAAGGAATCCCTGCTCAAATGCATAACAAGTCTCCGAACGGCACAGTCACAATCCAGCAAAGGCTATTAAAAAACAGACGGGCTGTTCATCACAAAGACTCTATCTCTCATGAAGCTCTTCAGATGAGAGAGAACGGTCGGTGCCAAAGGAAAACCTGTGACAGAGGGGGTGAAGTCACTATGGCGGGATAAAGCAGACAGAAGGCAGTGAGCGTCATGAGATAAAGGTGATGACGGTGTTGCAGCAACAAGAGGGCAGTCTAAGAGGAGTACGTTGGGCTACTGAAGCACGAGGCAAAGGCCGCAGAGGTGAAGATCTGCTTTCACCTGACACCAGTAATCCTTTACCACAGCTCTCTTCCTTGGAAGCAAACGGTCGTGTGTAGTGCAGCAAGCTGACGTTTGCAACAGCTCGCATCCCAGCGAGACACCCCCATCGTCAGCTACTGCACTAAACTTCATGCTTCGAGAAACCGATGGGGATGAAGGTTGCTCTGAGGGAAAGAGGCTTGATGTTGCGCGAGACCAGCACTGAGCGCACGCTTCCTTGTGCGTGTCTGTGGCCCAGAATTAAGAGACGGGTCTCTAAAGACAAATCTCTTAGGGCTGTTCCCAGTCAAACTCCATAGTTTGCGGCTAAGCATACTATTTCTTCTGCTAACTCCAGCCAACACTCGTATTTCAGGGCAACTGGCAAATAATACGAAAACCACGTTATCATGTCTTGTAGCCTCTCCAGCCCCGCCAAACCAGAGGGCTGTATCTCCCCCTTGATTCCCTCATATGCGCTCACCTGGCTCAAACTGGATGGCTGGACATCGACGAGTCTTGGAGACAGCAAGCCAGCTACCAGACACCTGTGGTAGCTCTCACCAATGGCTTCAGTCATTGAAGGGACAGATTTCTTCAAAAAATTCAAGGTCTGAAACATCAATCCAAAACTACTGATAAAGGCCGCATTGTTAGTCGGTCACTAAGGGCCTGGGTAACCGCTAAGAGAAATTATAGAAACGTCCCCTTAAACTGTCAGAAAGCCTGCATCAGGAATGTGCTTTGGCTTAGCCATCTGAGTAAGCGTTACTATGCCGAGTCTTAAAGACGGCAGCCAAACTAACAGTTACAGTTTATTTTAAAAATCCTGTGAAAGAAAAGAGCAGCCCTTGCAATGATTAAGTATTTTCTAGCTTCTCTCTCGATACACACGCCTTGCTTTTTCCCTGACCACTGACACAAAATGCATTCTATAGCAGCTAAACTAACACACAACTGTAAACCACGCTTTGGAAGATCCTTTCGATGCTTGTTTGTGCAGAAGCTGATCCATGTTGGAAATATTTAGCGAGCTGAAACTTAAGTCAACATTATTTGTCACAATCTGGGCAGTGGCTCGGAAGTTGCAATTGGGCCAAGTTTGGGAGAAAAATAGTTTCCGTTCTTCTCAAACAGTTAAGTAATTTCTCATTTTCTCCATTCTGGCTCCCTTTTTTCAAGTTAATCGGGGATAAAAACTCTAACTCAAGACTATGCAGGCAGTTTGACCGATGGCTCGTAAAGAAGTAACAGCTTTCCCCGACTTCCACAACATTTCTGTTCTTGCTCCTAGAGCAACATTGCATTCCTTTCTAGACATCCAATCCCTGATCATGCTTCCACAGGAGACCGTGGTGGTTTTACAGTCCCAAGAGCGGACCTAAAGCATGAGCATTTGCATAAATCTGGTGACAGGCTACAATTGCAATTACGCGTGTGGATGGGCAGGAGGAGCATTAAATGGTCTCAGACACTGAAAGCAGTGCAACAGAAAGCTTAGAAAATGTCCACCTCGTGACATTCTCAACAGAGACAGAATAAAAGGTCACCTCCTTCTGGAAGCTGGTGCAAGTCATGTGAACAACTCCGGAGTTCAGCAAGCACGTGCCATCTGCAGAAACAACAAACGTTTGACAACCTTCCAGACTCTCTCAGTTATGTTATGACCAGTTTACATTGTTTACATAGCAGTATCTGGAAAGATAGAACTGAGTACTTTGAGCTTCAGTTCCAAGTCATTTCCTTCTATAACCAGCACCACTTCACAGGCTACGTCACAAAAGCAGCAAAACTCCGCAGACTGCCAGATATATTTCACAATAGGAAATACCTCGTTAGTACAACGTCATCAGAGTTGGGTTGGGGGTGTGGGGGGTTGGGTTTGGTTTTTGTGTGACAGACAATGAACAAGAGAACCGAGAAATAGCATCTCATTTTAAGCTTATCGCTCTTAAAAGCACTGAAATACCTACCAAAAGTACAGGCACTCGGATTAAAAAACTGCTCCGGTGGTGGATAAAAAGGAGGAACTTCCCGACGTAGACTGCGCTCATGTACCAGAATATCCAAAAGGAGCTCGGGAGAAGTCATGCTTGTCACAGTCTCCAGTGACCACAAAGCAAAATAGGGGCAATCATGAAGGAACTCTTCTGGCCTTAAAGAAAACAAGGGCGTCAGCTAAACGCCGACATTCAAATGAATTATTTGCAGGGATATTGAAAGCAACTTAATAAAAATCTACCTTAGCGAGTCTGGCATTTGAGCATGATACCAGCTGTTAATGTCAAATACGCCCAAATAAGTAGATGGTTTGCCTTGACCGTATGTTTGCACTTGCCAACTGCGGACTGCTACACTGACGTCAGGATATATTGCTGTAAAAGAGAAGACATTGTTTTATTTGCAGAAAATAGGGTAGATCCGATATTTTTAAAACACCACTTTCGATTTTGGCTTAATTTTGTTCTATCACTCATGAAACACAACACTTACTAAGAGTAGTGAAAAAAATTACAGAGCAGCAAACATCTCTGCGACAGGTTTCAGTCATACTGCCCCTTTTGCTTGTTCAAATTGCATCCGTTCTAAGCAAAGTCAAATACACAATTATTAGCTAATTAAGTTCTCCGTACATGAAGAGCTGATCAAGACGTTTAGCTAGATGAACAGTTTAGCAAAAAAAGCATGCTAGGAACACATACATTGCGACTTTTAGAAAGCATACAAATAATTGTCGTATATGCTTGTCTCACACAGCTGGCATTATTCATTTCCAGCTTTGACTCAATGACGAGTTTTAAGAATAGCTCCTTTCCATGCATATTCCGAACGAAAGACCACAATTATCACACCAAATAAACAAAGAAACCCTGACAAACCAGAAATTGGAATAGAGATTTTAACATAAACTATTCACAACATTCACACCTCCACACTTACACACACAACACCAGTTCTCTTAATCCAAAGGCATTTCAGATGAAGACCCTTAAGATCAAAGCCCCTTAAGATCGTTGAGTCCAACCATTAACCTAACAGCGACAGGTCTCTTACATACCTCCAGGGATGGTGACTCAACCATTTCCCTGGGCAGCCTGTTCCAACGCTTTACAACCTTTCCCGTGAAGAATTTGTTTCTAATACTCATTCTAAACCAGACCTGGCACAACTTGAGCTCATTTCCTCTCATCCTGTTACTTGGGACAAGAGACTGACCCCCACCTCACTACAGCCTCCTTTCAGGTAGCTGAAGAGAGCAAGAAGCTCTCCCCTCAGCCTTCTTTTCTGCAGGCTAAACAACCCCGGTTCCCTCAGCCGCTCATCGCAAGACTTGTGCTCTACACCTCTCACCAGCTTCATTGCCCTTCTTTGGACATGCTCCAGCACCTCAAGGTCTTTCTTCCAGGGAGGGGCCCAAAACTGAACACGGTCTTCAAGCTGTGGCCTCACCAGTGCCGAGTACAGCAGGACAATCCCTTCCCGACTCCTGCCGGTCACACTATTTCTAAGACATGCCAGGATGCTATTGCTCTTCTTGGCCACCTGGGCACACTGTCGGCTCCTATTCAGATGCCTGTCGACCAGCACCCCCAGGTCCTTTTCCACCAGGCAGCTTTCCAGCCACTCTTAGAATCATAGAGGAGCGACACCCGGGCACTTGACCCGACCTGGCCAACAAGTCGATTTCATACAACGAACATCACATTCGATATCAATTAGAAACTTTGCTGTGAAGTGCTCTCTCTCCCCTCGATGGCTGTGATCCTGAGAACTTCTTCCCCAAGCTTGTACTGTTGCATGGGGTTGTTATGACACAAGCGTAGGATCTGGCACTTGGCCTTTGTTGGACCTCAGACCATTGGCCTCAGTCCAGCCAGCCAGCCTGTCCACATCCCTCTGTGGAGCCTTCCTACCCTCAAGCGGATCAAGGCTCCCACTCAGCTTGGTGTCCTCTGAAAAATTCTTGAGGGTGCGCTCCATTCCTCTGTCCAGATCATTAATAAAGGTAGGTATTAAAGACATCAGGCCCCAGTACTGAGCCCTGGGGAACACCACCTGTGAGGGACTACCATCTGGAAGTAGACACGCAAACAGGTTTGAACAGGGCAAAAAGAGATTCAGATAACATTCCAAAGCAGTGGAGAGAATGATCTTATTGTTCAAAGGTGACAGCTGAAGGAATAAAATGCCTGACCAGCAGTATACAGATGACCCCACCATACATCGCTAGAGCATGTCAGCAAGCTTGAAAACTCACCTAGTTTTTACCTTAAAGAAGTCTCACATAACTTAAGCACACGGTTTGTCTTTTTCAATAATCCCAACAATCCAGTCTGTACAGATATTTAAGGCTTTCAGACCCTGTGGCCAGAACAGCATCCATTGCTTACATTCCAAAACCACGTATTTTAAAATAATCAAACACAGGCATCAGAACAAACCTTCAATAATGCTATCCTCTCTGTCAACAGGGCTGAGAAATTTTTCTACGGTCTGACAGCTGAGTAGTTTAATACTGCTGATCTGCCCTCTCAAGGGAAAGACTCCTCCCGTGAGATCTAAAGTGTACCTCTCGTCACAGTTTTTCAAACCCTGGGGAAACAACAGAAGAGACAAAGGGTCATTTTGAGATAAAAACATACATTATAGCTAAATATGAAAGACACTCTATATCTCACATAATAAGCATATTTTACCGTGTATATTTCCCATGAGCTTATTTGTGACAATAAATAGAAACTACAAATGACATGCAAGAGAATTCAGTGTCAAACCCCAACAGCTAAGTTTGGCGGTACAGACCAGGCACGTTTTCAAACTCTAGCATTTCCCTAACATCATTCAGATCTAAATGTGTTTTGCAGACTTCCTTGCAATGTCAAGGTTTCTTTATAAACCTAAATATATATCTACAAAGAGATATCTGAAATAACGCAGCACGCATGCACACAAAGCTCTTTCCTCCGTGTCTTGGTCACAGAACTGATGAAGTCAGAGAAGTCACGCCATCGCAGCAGCTAAAGCTCTGTCGAGAGGTATGATCTAGAGGCACATCGCCAGAGTGAACGCACATCCCTCGCTGGGAACTACGAGAACTTCTTACTGAGGAACAATCTTCTTTCAAACCACATAAGCTCCTGCCACCTCCTCTTCTCATCTTGTCAGAGACTGATTAATGGGTGAATTGGGTGAAATGGGTGAATGGCCCTCAGGTCCTTCACCGAGCACAGCCAACAGCAAAAGGGGAAAACAGAGAGGACATGGGATGCACGTGGCCAAGGCATTTAGGATCACAAAGCACTACAGAGTAAGCAAACTGCTTTGAGATACACTGAAACCCCGGCAGGATTGTGTTCAACCCCTGATGCCACCAGTTGCTAAGTAAGCATTAACTAAAATGAACCGTCTTTCCAAACACAGCATTGCTTCAAACTGTCTGCTGTACGGTGCAAGACTGGGCGTACTGTGGACACCAAACAAAAAAACAACAAAAATCCACCACCACCAAACAAAAGCCAACCCAGAAACGGATCACACCACGTTCTACCCAAGTTTCCTAAAACTTTCCTAAACTAGCATGAAACAACACATTCCCACATGATCTCATAACATACATCTAATTCACCTGAGAAGAGGCAAGCTTTCTCTTCATAGTTCCAGGAAATGTTTCAAATAAATATCAAGGCTGTCTAAAACCAGTAATAATTACAAAAAAATATGGTTTTCATTCCTAAAAAAAATAACAGACGTGCAGAGGAGATGAGGAAAATGAAAACCATCTCTTTGAAAAACTGATGTGAAGCATAGGCAAAGAGCCTCATTTTTGGTACAGAATGAATGATCACTACACCCAATTTTAATAAAAGATGTTGTACTGAACGAGACATCCACCACTCCAAAAGACAGTTTCATCAGGTAAAGTACTAAAACTCCAGAAACCTGTCAGAGACTAATTTTAAGAGCTAGAAATTTAGACTTTCGTTCATATATGAAGAGCCGGTCCTCCACAAAGAGGGCGCAGAGGGAAAGGGCAAAATAATACCAAAACAATTCCTGCCTAAGACAACTTCTGAAGCAAAGCAGTCTATTTGAAACTTCCCACACTGGGGCAAGCAAATCCCACTTAAGGAACTCCATTGTATGGAAGTGATGAAGGAGGGACTTTATCGACCAGTAAAACAGGAAGAGAGTTTTCAAATGAGATGCACTGGTCACACTCCGATATGAAAGTAGACGCTTTTCTGCCAGTGAGGATGGAAAGAAACTTGTCTCAGACAGCCGTGTAGGCAGACAGTCATGTGGTACCGACCAAGCTGTGATTCCAAGGAAGTGTTCTGGGACTAAAAGTGCCCACGGTAGAGTACAGATCCTGGCCTAATGCACCTTTTGGGGTTTGTCCTGTTGAGAATATGCAAGACAAAGGATCAAAATAGGAGGAAAGGCTTGCTCTGAATTAAGATTACTTTCCCCTCAAAAAGGTTTTGGAAGACTTCCGAGCATACTACTGAATAGAATTCTACATTACACAGATGCGCCCTATATCTGTTACATACCAGAGATATAATGATACCTCACCTGCATTTTAAACGCACCACCTTTGGAGCCAGCTTGTACATTTCTGTATTCTCTTCTGAACGAGTCATCCCACTGTTTACTGTATTTACATATTTTGCTGGCTCTGAGAGTGGATTCAATAGGTAACCCAGCCAAAGAGAAGAACAAGTTATCTTTACAGCTACAAGGTTTCAGGATCATCAACACGTAAGAGATGCTGTAGGTACATTTCATGTGAAGTACAGCTGACAGAGCTCAAAAGGAAACCAAGAAACTAAACCCAAAGATCAGCAAAGAAGAAACAGGTATAGATGACCGTCTTTGGAGAAAGGGAGACAGAGGGAAGCTTATTCAAGTCTGCAGGTTGGTTAAACAAAGCTATTCGAGGCCCTGTCTTTTCTTCCTACATGCCCTCAATTTGCTGTTTAAGAATAATTTTATTTGTAAAAGCTGCTTCCTCTTCAGGAATTGAATTGATAGGGGCTCTTTGCAGACGAATCTAGTTGCAACACACGACACTGCAGCACAAAATTGTACGCCTTGTTTTCAAAAAGCATGTACAAAGGCCAGGCCCAAGAAGACTCAGCAAAAGACTACTTTTTTTCCAGTCAGCTCTGAATTTTGATGGTCAATATTAGCCCTGCAAACTCAGCTGATGCTCACCCACAGAAAATAACTCTTCTTTTCACACGCGTGCACATCTTACCTCATACGTGACTTGTCCTGATGCCAAGCACTTTCTGTCACCAAATGTTAACTGCAACAGATGTAAACTCAGCGCATCACCTTCGCTGAAAAGGGTATCAATGAGGAAATTAGATTACAAAGATGCTTTATAATCCTCATAATCATTTCATTAGTTCTAGACCGACGTTTTCTTAATAGCATGCTCTTGCTGACAAGAAAAACACCGCTTCCCAAAACACGGTAACTGGCCACATTTAGCCACTAAAATACATAAGAGGACATTTTGGCACTAAAAGCTCCAAGGGCAAATGCTAACCATACATTTTGAAAGCTTTAATACGTTGCATGGACTAAAACTTGTTGGATAGACTTCTTCACAGCC
The DNA here is from genome assembly GCF_965231255.1 of Vanellus vanellus. Taxonomy (NCBI): domain Eukaryota; kingdom Metazoa; phylum Chordata; class Aves; order Charadriiformes; family Charadriidae; genus Vanellus; species Vanellus vanellus. The sequence goes on from NW_028128044.1 coordinate 100,795, forward strand.
AAGAGGTCTCGATCACAACTGCTTTAAAGTCAAACTTAAAAAGACTGTTGCTCTCGGAACGGCTGAGATGATGCTGAAAGAGAGAGAGATCTTTCTCCCCTTCCCTTCCCACCAAAGTTCCGGTCCCTCTCCTGCACCCACTGCACCCTCCCGCATTCGGATGTGATGCAGTCATCCAGCAGGAAACCGTTGACTTCTCTGCTGAATCCTTCCCTCCAGGTGAGCTGAACTGGCTCACGAAGGCTCACTGGCTCACGACTGCCGAAGCTGGCACAAGGCAATCGCCAATACTGTCACCGCCCTCCTTTAGGGGCAGCGGGCTGTTGTATCGGCACCTTTAGTCTTCTAGATCTGCAGCCTCAGCTGCTTTTAATGGTATTTTAATACCATGCTGGGAGCATCAAACAAACCGTGAAGCAGTCAGCAAGAAACAAAAGGAAATCATTTAAGAATGCAAGCGCAAAAATGCAGCCACGGTTGCTTTGCCTTCTTTCCGAAGGCGGGAACTACCGGGTCCCTCTTCACATCTCTTAAAGCCTGTAAAAATGGCATTGTCAGCTTAAAACCTTCCCTACCTGACAGAATCTCCTGCATAGCTCAAGAAACAAAATAAATATACCTGTATCGACTGTATGCCGACAAACATATTAAAAAAAAATAAAATTCAGTGGCTCACTGAAGTGACACTGAAGTGTTTATTCACCTTTCCTGTGTAGACTGAACAGCCCACAAGTAGCAACAATTGAGAGGATCATTCTCAGGCTCTTGAAAAGTGACAGCATAGACAGGAATCCTTCCTCCTTCAAGCTGAGAGTGGTGCCTACAACGTTAAAAAAAAAAAAAAAAAAGAAAAAGAAAAAGAAAAAAGAAAAGGTGAGCCTACCGGCCCTAACTGTTTGTAGAAGGGTAGCAGCTTCTTCCATGAAAAGAAGACCTTACGAGCTTATCCTCAAAGTACAGAAGGTCATACTTCCATCTCAAACAAGTGAGTCAAGGAAGAGACAACTGTATATGCAACAGTCAAGAGGTGAGGAAACTCCTGTCCAGCAAACGCAATAACCTGGGCTTATGTCCTCCTCTGCCTCAGGAGGAGGAACATCATAAAGGATTACTTCAGCAGCCAGGCAAAAGATTGCTCCTACTGTTGTAGCCTACTTCAATATTGAACTTCAGATGCAGCATATCTTCTGAACAAATTTAAAACAGTGCCAAACACAAGTAGCTTCTCATTTCTTGGACTACACAAAGCATTTTTCTTCCAGACTTGTGAATCTTATTGGTACCTTCACAGTCCATTCTTGCCACCTAATTATTCCTCCACTGGCTATGCATCCAACAGCTTCTGGTGAGTCGCTGCAGACGTGCTGAAGTGAAACCCTGTCTGAAGCTGGCCAAATATTTCAAGTGAGATTGCTCTTTGGCAGATCTTAAATCACCTCTTAATTTTTCTTACTTATAAATTTACACCTCCCTTATTCTCACCGCCAAGTGTTGCAAGCAAACTTTCATTCACATGCATCGTTGCCTCGGAATGGGTCAATCTCTGATTTCAGCCAAAGCTGATGTGGAGAAAAGAATATATTTTCAGACACAGATCAGCTACTGATTTTTCATCTCTCATTTGTTTCCTCCTGCACATTTTAACAACTAGCATCACCAAAATCACACCACTAACATACTTCAGCCTTTCAAAGTATGCCCTAGGTGCAGTTACTGGATCTGAAAAAGAGTTCCTCAAATCAGTTTCATCAAAATACGCACACAGGGAAACAACGGTTTCACTGAATACTACTGGTAGAACAGACTGTCTGATAAAAATCGGCTCTATCGCATCCCAACTGCTTGACGTGGAAAGCATGCTTCTTTGGGTTACAATTCCTCAATCCACAGGCACAATAAGGAAAACAATCCCAGTGCAAGCAGGAGAAGGCCATCCACTTAATGCAGGTATGACTTAAAAGGTATTGCAGAAGAGGATTTCTACACATTCCAAGATTGTACTCATACTGGGTTCAGTCCCTGAAAAAGTCCTCTTTAAATTCACATACTTCCTTAGGCAAAAAATGGAGACCGCTGCCCCTCCAGGCGTGGCCAAGGGTAAAGGCCTACTTACTCCCTCTTCAAAGTCTTCATGTTCCACAGTGACAGGTAGCCGTCTGAAAAACCCACAGCGAGCTGATTGCTTCTGCTTATGTAGCACAGGGTTGACACTGCTGTTCCGGAAGGATTTTCTAAATAAAAACAGAGACGTCTCCCTTCTCTGGTCACAGCTTCTCTCCTCTGTGGGACTTGAGCAGGACTTCTAGTGACAACTTCCAGATCTACACACACAAAACAAGGAATGCGTGATGCCATTTAGCGTGCATTTTATACGCTGACGTCACAAAACCCATAATCTAAGTCGACCGTCCCAGGCAAAATACCAATTTATGCAGCACTTTTTTTACCATTTCCATTTTGTACGTCTTCAAAGAACATAAGAACTCTCTGATCGGACACGTATTCTCACTCGTAGGCAAAAATCAAGTAGAAGCGTAACCTTCATAGACAAATTCCTCTTGGACTCCATACATCAGGAGTTTGGGCCTCACAGTGAAGCTATTTGAAGTGACACCAACTCCTGAAGCCACTGTTGTAATAGTTAAAACAGTGGATGCAATCTGAATACACCAATCAGAGATTTCATTCATCCAAATGCAGGGGTTTTGACAAGTTGGATTTTTTTTAGAAAACAAGCCTAGAATTTGCCCCAAGTCACTTAAGACGAGCCAAAGAACGTTCCCAAGAAATAGGGCACCTCCGACACAACTTCCTACCAGGCAGCTGCACCGACTCAGATGGTAAAACTCCCACACCTCCCTGGCAAGAACCATAGTGACACAGCGATCTCGGTGGGAGGGGGCATTTATAACACTAGAAGGAGTAATCAGCCACTCCTAGCTTTAATCAGTTCAGGACTATACAATGTCAGACCGCCACCTGCAGTCAGTACTCACAAATGTCTGCACACTAGTATCTTCAAAGCGGGATGCATACTGCTTCTTTAAAAGACACACATTTTCTTACACCTCATTTCATGTTTAAAAACTGAAGCTTACCCAATGCTTCGATATCGTTCTCACTGCAAGACAAATCATCCAAACAAAGGTCAACCAGAAGTAGATGACCAACATCTGTAGCCACTGCTGCCACTCCAAAGAGCCATTGCAGGCTCTGATGAAGGTGCTGAGTGCTCACACTGGCTCCTCCGTGACTCGTTATGGGCTCTATAGCAGTTACCTGCAGGAAAACTACAAGTTAATATTTCAGCTGTTTGACAACCCAAGTCGAAATCATTCAAAAGGGAAGCCAGAACTGGCACATCACAAACAAGAAAGTAAATACAGGAGCATAAGACTTAAAAACAAAGCATGGTTTCCGATTCTATCAAGGAAAAAGAAAAAGAAAACAGCCCTGTACAAAAATCTCTTATTGCCTTCCCTTTACTGTATTTCCTACAGCTATTTCACGGAATTAACTTCAACTGAAAAGGTGCAGTCTATTATTACAGCTTACCAACTTCCATTTCCTACTTAGAAATAATGAACTATGGAAGGAAGAAGCGCCGCTGCTCTCTAACATGCCAAGCAGTCGGCATGCACCTCTATTACAAGGTGAGGACAGATTTTTCAGCACGTGTTGCAACACGTCCCAGGACAATACCCACTGCCAGAGCAGAGCACAAGCACAGGAAGACTCCTGCACTGAAGCTATACAACAGAAGGACACAGGCTATCGTTTAGCCCTCTCACAAAATGCAACCCAATGCAAACAGGAAGCTTTACATCAACAACAAACTGTTATAGGAAAATAAAGCAAGGGAGTGAACTTCACAAGGTAGTCCATTTTTTATCTTCTATTTTTACCCCCAGAGGTGGGGAAAAATAACCAAACCCCAAAGCCCCAAAGGTTTCTCCTCTCCCCTATCAAGCACTTGTTGCCACTACTCTGCCTGGCGACCTGCTCCACAATTTACCTTTCATCTTGCTCACAAGAATTCTAATCTTAGAAGCACCCGGAGCAATTTAGACCACTGTCATTTCCTGTTTCAGATTCCCTCTAAATCAAATCAAATTTCCAGTCTTCTCTCCTACTCGAAGGACTATCGCAAGCGCTTTGATTGTTCCAATTCTTGCTGCTCCAAGTCTTGAGGACTGTTATGAGGGAAGCAGAAATACGCTACACAGCTTGCTGCACAATTAGCCAAAGTTCAAGTGTCGCTTCCAACTTCTTGCTCTTCTAAGATTGTTTCCGTTGTTCAACTGGCTCCAAATGAATCTTCTCCATTTGTACATACGGTCTTCCAACAACGTTTCCCGATTTTAACACTGCCATTTACCACCTAGAAGCTCCTGAAACGGCCTAGTTTTCCACTGCGCTCTGCACAGGCTTTTCATATGCTCCTAGACTAATGCCGACTCATCCTGGGAATGAACTCAGAAAACTTTTCTCAGCTCACAGGATCCAAATGCTACCCCTCTGCCTCATACAAACCAGGAAAACTTGGGAAATCACCATTCCATACTTCTGAAACATACAGCCATTATAAACCCATTTAACAGAACTAATGTTTTTAATTCAGAGTTGCTTTTACTAGAAACCAATTCCAAGAAGACTCCTTTAACATTTTCAGTTTTCTGCTGCATTTCACATGTATATCATCCAGAGGGTAAAAAGAGCTGTTGCCATGACAAAAAAAAAAAAAAAGCCAAAATTCTTTCTAAGCTTATAAGTTCTGTTTTCTAAGTCATTCCTTTTCTCTCTGAGCAACTACACACCTACTCTTCCACTAAAAGACAGTCATACAGTCACTACACATACCCTGTATTAATACACTCATGGCTTGACACCTCGGTCCGGAATTACTTGAAGTTGCTGTTAACCTGGATAACTTTGTCGTCCACAGAAGTCAACAGTTCAACCAGCAACACCTGTGTCCTGCCTATGCTCACCTAACCTCAGAGCAAAAAGATAGGAAGCGAAATGAAAGCAACAGACCAGACAGGTTTGTAATCAAGAGCATTCAGGCCATAAGAGCAGAAACTCAGATAAGCTTTGGCTTTATTCCCAAATTCACAACCTTCATCACACAACAGCCAACTTGTCCCCCCAAGGCTTTGTCATATTTTCTCCTCAACCACTCTTTTTGTGGTATGGAAAGACTCCCTGATACAACTGAGACTTATAACTCTATTTGGTTTCAAAACACTTCTGTAGACACAGACTCAATACATGACATGTTCCTTCTTCCCCTTTCCTGTTCTTCTTCCCAGCTTGCTTAGATTTCAGAAATAAAACTTAATAAAGCTACGTCCTTTTTCACACACATAATTTACTTATTGATTATACGCCTATGCCAGCACACAACTTGTCTTTCTAGCTACAACTCTCAGATTTACCCAGACGGTAGGCAAACGCACCCAGTGGAGCACCAACCCAACTCCTCGCTTTAGAAAGTACCGCAATACAAATGCTTGAGACGAGTAAGCACACTGTAGCATTAAAACAAACAAAACAGAAAAGTGTGTGGGGTAGTGATTTTTTTTTCACTCGTGCCAAAAAAAAGGTATTTTTCAATGCCCTTTTGTGGAAGTGGTGAATCAGGTAACTATGTGCTCTACAATAAAACTAGAAAACTTGGTTTACTATCTGTAAACTCAAAAGATAACAGTACTGTTGTGCCCAAGATTTTACCTCAAGGCTCTCTCGACTGGATACTCTCAAGTGACAGTACGTTAATGCACTAGACAAGAAATACCCCCTACAAAGAGGCGCTCCAAAGCTTGTCCTGAGACAGGGTCATGCAGCACCTAATAACATAAAAGCTTTGCTTCTCCAATTAAAAAGTACGTACCCTTCCGGGAAGAACAAACGATTTCACCACTCGTGATGTTCCAAGGTCGTACAGACAGAGAACACTTCCCTCTGCTTCTTCCAACCCAACCAGTAGTCCCGTTCTCTTCTGCCAGGAAAACTCCTTCACCACACGAACAGTGGGAGGCTGTTTCTTTACTCCACTGAAACGGTGCGCAGAGAGCCGCTCTGCTGTCACAGAGTTCACTACCTCAAGCTGAGGACCACGCGCCAACCACGCTAGGCCATTCCTCCCTGGAAGAGAAAAGAAAGCTGGCTAAAGCAAATGTCCAAGAGAAGACTGAAAACAACTGAAAAATCACAGTCGCTGCCCCTTTCCTTCCCTAAAAGGACCTAACAGAGGAAGACCGACTTACCTCGTCCTGGTCAATTCCTTAAATCACCCACTGAAATCCTCAAGCCATACCTCTTAAAATTAACAGCCTTATTTATTCTTTTGCATTTGTACCTGTCATTCCTGCACTGAAGAATCTGAATTGTTTGGGATAAAGATTACAATATCTTGACCTAGAGTCTTTAGACCACATTCGGCTTGGTTTTGCTAGAAATCATCGAAATGCATATGGGAATGCAAGTCTTCAAGCAGGCTTCCCACATAATAAATCTAAGCCAATTCATTCCTAGTTGATTAATTGTCCTTGACACAGAACACCTTCTCCCGGGGTACTCATCTGCATCCTAGTAGATACTTTGGAAATATGGCTGCAGCGCTTAACAGCGTTACCCTCTTCCTTCTGTTTTTATTCAGACTAGAAAAGAAAAAGCAGGGGGGGTGCCTCTGTAACAGCCTAGAAGAACTATTTCTGCACACGATGTTACGATGGTCATAGAGCCGGTGCAAATAAATACCGCCAAAAACACCACTATTCCCTTTTTGAAAATGCTTTCTTATGGAATTAAAAATTGAGGAGGGCTCACTGACTCAGCATGTTTAAGTAAACTATTTGAATTGCACAAGATCGGTGCAGGTTGTTATAACTTCAAAGTTTAACTATACCAATGTTCTAATATTAGCATACGTTGAAGCATCCTTTTTGGTCTCGCTAAGCCTGATGCACCTTAACAGCACCGACCTGGCACAGTTGATACTATGACCCGATGTTTCCGGTAACCTCCAGGCAATAACAACTTTATACCAAGTCCAAATTTAAAGGAAAATGCTCACCTCTAGAAAACTTCCCGCACAGCACAGAATTGCGGCTCCTCTCCTCTTCCCCAATTGCCTCAAGAGTCACCTCTGGAAACTGCAGCAGACTGCTCGTTACGTGAGCCCTCAGGTCTGGCATTCTTCACTGTAAATAAAAAAAAAACATTGACCAAACAGATTCATGTCAGCCATAAATATTCTTGAGATTGACACTAGTTTCATCAGACGCAGGGAAAAATCTCCTAGGCATCACCTGTATCTCTTTTCCTTAAAAAAGGGGCAATCAGGACAGTTTTTCCTCCCACAGCAGAGCCAAAGGAGAATCCTTTGCTTTTCTGATGCCCGTGAGATCCCCAACAAAAAGTGACAGAGAGGTATGGATGAGATAAATAACAGGAAAAAACCCAGTACACTGAGTTCAAGGCTGCTCACACAGGTGAGTAAGAGGAGGTCTGAGAAAAATCCTATTGGGAAAAGCTTCTCAGTAACAGGCACAAGTTTCCAAGCTGAAGAGAGGATTTCACAAACCATGTTGACTGCGCTGCCACCAAAAGAGAGGCCTTGCTGCCGCCTCCCATCTCTCCATCTGCCCCTTTCTTCTACTACTGTACTCCTGTGGGCTTACCTTGCGCTGCCTTGAACACTTCTTAGAGCACTTTGGGAGCCAACTTACCTCCCTAAGCAGACAGGGAAATAAGCCAGAAAAGGAGACAGTGTTCCACCAGGTTAGAGAGTCCAACTGGCTTGCAGAGAGAACTCGCAAGTGTAAAAGGCAGCACAAGGAAGGGGGCAGGACAACGCGTTGGGAAGAAGGAGAGGGAATTCGTCCGTGTGCGTTTTGTGGCAGTAAGCCGGTATGCTAGCTCAGGCATGGGTGAACACCACACTCCATTTGCAGGGAGAGCTAAAAACCCCTTTGCTTTTAGAAAGGACACCACCCAGGACACAGTCGGTCCACTTAGAACTCCCTCTTGCACGGAGAGGCCCCCCGCCTCACTGAGAAAGGCTGCAGCTGACAGGCGTCGCTCCTTCCTTCAGCCAGAGGGGGAAGCCAAAGTCATTTCAGGGAAGTGGTACTTGGTGATCAGAGAAGGGACGACATTGTATGCCTCTACTCAGATCACATTTTCTAAGGAAACAGGACAAAGAGTGGGAAGAAGCCAAAGAAGAAGAAATGGAAAGAAAACTAAGTTCTTTTGGGAAAAACAGCATCCACTTTGTTGAACAACAGGTCAAGATCACAGAATCGCAGAATGGTCAGGGTTGGAAGGGACCTCTGGAGATCATCTAGTCCAATGCCCCCCTGCCCAAGCAGGATCACCTACAGCAGGTTGCACAGGACGGCGTCCAGCGGGTTTTGAATGTCTGGAATAAGAAGGAATAAGTCGTGCTGGAGTCCCAGCAAAAGCCTGACTGAAAGGACCACAAAGAGAGCGGCGTTCAGTCCTGAGCCCCAGAAAGGGCAGGAGGAGAGCAAAGGGGAGGAGAGGGGGGAACCTTCTCCTCCAGAAGGACCCAACAGACTGGGAAGCGAGCTGCTCCTGGGCAGGCAGGAATAGCTCTGTGTGGCACTGTCGCTGGGATCTGGCGCTGGGAAGCAGAGGTGACAAACACCTGGCAGCAGGGATCATCTGTAGGTTCTACGTTTCAACTCCATGCTGCATCACTGGGAGGGAAAAGGAAGGAAAGAAGCGGAATTAAGTCACACGTAGGAGAGAGACCCAGAATTCTCAGGAAAAACAGTCACCTCTGTCCCACAACTCAGTTGTGAAAATATATGCCCTCCGCTAATACGAACACAGAATAAGCTCTTAATCTGCTGCCTTTGCTTATTGACAGATTCGCTCTTTCTTCATCCGGAGTTGTCAATCACTTTGAAGGGGAATCTTTTGTCCTTTTGCCCAGCACCTGACTGCAATTTGCAGCAGGAACAGAACAGGAAAAATTATGAAAGCGTACCTTTCAGCATAGCGTAAGGCTGACAACGTTCCTTTGTAAGAGAGGTCTGCCGGACTCACGGCCGCAATCTGGAAGCGTATGAAAAGTATCAACTGACATTAGACTTTGAAGGAGATTTTTTTTTAAAGCAGTGTTAAACACTACCAAAAATCAGATAGGGATTAAGTCCATAAACATAAAAGGAGAATCCTAGTGTCTTAGCAACCTGGCTATAAATTAACGCCTTTAGCATGTGAAGAAACTCAGGTAAGCTGTTTCAAGGCTGTCAGCATTTAGTCAATGTTTTCACAGATGCACTTTTTCTATTTGTATTCCTCCATCTCTCTACTGATAGTCCTTTCTTTAAGAAAAAATACCTCTCCAGAGATGCTGGAGTACACAGTTAGTTCCCTGAGACAAAGGCGATCCTTTGGCAGTTTCATCTTATTTAGGAATGCAACATCTTGTGCACAGCCCAAACGATAATCTCAGATTTCAGGAAAAAAATATAGTTGCTTCATAATACTGCTTCATTTTATGGAAAGAGCATGGCTTTTCTAAATAAAGGGGGGCTGCTTATGAGTGTTATACCTACATTTCTCTCTATTTAGATAAGTTTTTACAAATATGCAGAAAACTCTTGCAGAAGAAATGGGGTTTGAATGGTTAATGTAGAAAGAGAGAGAGAGAGATTTTTGTTCTGAAAACAGAAGTGCTCTCCATTTGAGTAATGCGTTTCCTAGTGGCAAGAAACTTGTGACCAGCAGAAGGGTTCTCACCTTTATGTTGCATAGAAAGCAATCTTTTATCTTTTTATCTACACGCACTTTCACCACTGTTAGAGCCATGCGATCAGAATTAGAATCAGTTTACCATGATGGTCCGGCTGTTTCCCCCCAGAGCGGACTGCAGGAGTTTCGTCAGGACCAAGTCCTTGTATGGGATATGCAGCACTTTCTTTCCTGGAGCAACCTCAGCCAGAGCACTAAGGGAAAGAAAGTCAAAATATGGGAACAGCAAAGCATAACCATCAAAAGCAAATTAACGGGGGAGAAACTACCAGATTCTAAACTTCAGTACATTCCTGCTTATTTCATGCTTATGTTCATTCTTCAGTATATGAGTGCTTATGTACATCTCAGGCTTTATTCACTTAAGTAACTTTATTAGCCACGCAGCAAGTTGGTCTCTGTCGCAATCCCCAGCACTTCCCGCTGGATTAGGCTTTGGGAAACAATTCCAGGGTCCCCAGCCACGAGTAAGGAACGAGCCGTTACTAACTGGCAAATCAGTAGAAACACCAGCCCCAGTCATGAGGAGAAAGTCTCATTTTTCAGTCATGGATTTTCACGGGTTTTGTTTTCAGGCCACCCAAACAGGGCGCGCTTTTATAGCCATCAGCAATTAAATTCTCTGTCCCCTCCAGAAAAGCCTTTTCCTAAAGGCGCTCTCCTTCCAAGGGCAGACCCACAAAAAGAAGCCCACACTGCTTAATCCATTTCACAGAGAATTTCAAATTCAAAATAGAACTAAACAGGACGTCTTTTCCCCGCTTCAGGGAAAGCCAGTAATAGAGACCTTGGCAACAGATTTAGCAAATCTATCATTGTAATGCCTTTGCATTTCCCACTTCCAGCTGGAGAGCAGGTTGAAAGGACTCATAAAAAAAAACCAAACCAACCACAAAACATATTCCTGTCTAGGGGGTAATTTTATGAAAATAGGACAGAAGTGAAATTCCTGCGAAACAGAGGGGTTATGATTGTTACCATCTTCTTCAGCCTTAAAGATCTGAACCTCTTTTTACAGGTACACGGCATCAAGAAATATTTTCGAGGCGCAAAGAAAACCCCACTTATTCACCTCCTTACCCCAAAGATCTTTTCACCACACGGATTCCACCACCAATACACAGCTGCTAAATATCCCCAGCTGCTGCCGATCCGTAAGAAACCCTTCAAAATGCAAGAGAACGCCGAGCCCGGCATGCTGACGGTGCTGCCAGGGCTGTGAGTCAGAGCTGGACAGAGTTGCAGCCCCCGAGGTTGAAATCAGACCCACGTTTAGGCACAACCCGGGGTTTTAAGCCTCGCTACAAACCAGACCCCTGCTTTTCAAGAAAAACAGGGAGATTCACCTCAAAATAAACCACGTTCTCGATGCCAAAGGGGCGCTGGTCCATGGCCGCCGCCGCCCTTAGGGCCAGTTCCATGGGGCTTCGCTTGACCTGGAGCAGAACTCGAGGGCGTGAGGACAACGAGCCCCCTACACAAAATCTAAAAAAAAAGAAAATTTAAATAAGATTTGCTGTTACTCACCCACCAAAGCCTAACCACTACAACTGGCCCTTTCACAACCAGGCCTGATCGCAGAAGAAAACTGAAATATCCCAATTCCCGGTTCAAACACAAGGCGTGGAGCTGCCCAGACCCCACGTGTGGGCTGGGCAGACGGGGGGGCTCTTCTTCTCAAAACCCGCAGGAAGAGAAAGGGCAGGAGTGTTTTCCCAGCCCTGGAAGAGGCTGTGGGGAGAAGGTGGGAGGGAGGAAAAGGCTGCCCAGGAGTGGAGTCAGGGGAAGGAGAGGGCTCCATCCATGGGGGAAAGGCCATTCCTGGCCACACAGGAGGCTGCGGGACCACCCTGGGGATGGATTTGGGGGCTCTCCCTGAGGGAAACACTGCTCCCAGCCATGCAGGAGGCTGTGGGGCCACCCTGGGGATAGGTTTGGGGATGAGGGGGGATCTATCCCTGAGGGAATCACTGCTCCCAGCCATGCAGGAGGCTGTAGGGCAAAGACAGAGATGGATTTGGGGCCTCTCCCTGAGGGAAACCCCATTCCCAGCCACGCAGGAGGCTGTGGGGACACCCTGGGAACGGGTTTGGAGACTCTCCCTGAGGGAATTGCTGCTTCCAGCCTCACAGGAGGCTGTGGGGCCGCCCGGGGGACAGAACTGGGGGCTCTCCCTGAGGAGCCTGTGGGGAGGAGGGAGGCGGGGGCCGCCCCAGGGCCGGGGCCACTCCTGGAAGGGGAGGGGGGGATCTCCAGCCGCCCACGCGGGGCTGCCCGAAGCCTGAGGAGATGAAAAGAAGAGGAGAAAAGCCAAGAGTTCCCTCACCGCCATCGCCTCTCACAGCCCCGGCCCTCCCCGCCGCGCCTCATGGCGGCTGTGTGCGGTGTCACCTGAGCGGGGGGCGGCGGCTGTGGCAGGAAAAGGCGAGAGGAGAAGGGAAGGGAAGGGCGGCGCCATTTTGAATGGGAGGAGAGGGGAAGGGGGGGCGAGAGATGGGGGGGTGTGTGTGGGAGCGAGGGTGTGAGAGGAGTAGGTGTTGTGTGAGGGGGGAGTGAGGGGGGAATGGGTTTTCGGGAGAGGGAGGTTTGCAGGGCTGTGAGGTGTCTGTGAGAGAGGAGGCCCCGGAGGGAGGTGAGTGGAAAGGGCTGTGTGTGAAAAGAAAAGCTTTAAGGACAGGCCGGGCTGGGGAAAGGTGGTGGGCCCTGAGGGAGGGCTTGGGGACCGGGGCTAGAAGCGTGGGTTTGGGGGCAAAACTCTGGGAAAGAAACTGCAGGACAGGGCCAATCTGAGTATACAGTTTAGCGAAGCTTCTAGGAAAAGGTGACCAAAGGTGCCTCTTGTCCTTTTGTGGGCTGGTTTTGTCTAAGTTATTCATGCGAGTGGACTTTTGCCACATGGGATGGGAACTTTCGTTTCCCGGGATAGCTGATGCCCCTGGATAACCACTGCCCGCGAAGCACTGCGAAACCCCGTGATCAAAAATGAGAACAAAGGCCGGGTTTTGCCTCTCGGAAGGATCTCTAAGCCCCATCTCCAAGCTATTTTCAGTACCTTTCTGGTTGTTTTCTTCCCCCCCATCCCCGTGATGTCCGTCGGGGGGGCTGGCGGAGCTCTGCAGGCGGATGTCCGGCTCTTTTTGGGGAGGGCTGGGATGGTTTCGGGGGGTCCCGGCTCTTTTTGGGGAGGGCTGGGATGGTTTCGGCCTCGCATTGCCCGACGCGGAGAGAAGCTGTGGTGCGGGGCTCGTTCTCCTCGGCGCGGCCCCGCCCCCTCGCTCGCGTTTGCCGCGGCGACGCAGGGGGGCGTGGCCCGGGTTTTCGCCTCGGCACATGCGCGGGTGGGCGGACGTGAGGGGGAGCACTTCCGGTGTACGGCGTCGGGCGGGAGCTGCGACGGTCGGTACCGGGGCAGACGGGGGGACCGGAGCCGATGAGGGCGGGCGGGCGGGGTGGCGGCGGCGGCGCGGAGGTGTGCAGGGCCAGTTCGGGGGGTTTGTGGGGTGGCGGGACCGGGCTGGGGGGCTCGGGGGGCGGTCTGGGCCTGTTTGGGGGGGGCAGAGCCGAGTGGGGGGTCCCCGGGGGAAACAGGGCCGATTCAGCTCCCCCCCCCCCCCCCCCCCCCCCGTCCTCCGCTGCCGCCCCCTCACCCCCCGCTCGCTCCCCGCAGGTGGCGGCAGCCCCGGCCGCAGCGCAGGGTGCCCGGGGCCGGCCTGGCGGGGCGCTTGGCTCCGCTCTGGGCTCCGCTCTCAGCCCCCCCCCGCCCCCGGCAGGTCAGCCCGGCCGTGCCCCCTTCGCCCGCCTCCAGCCCACGGCCGAGTCCCCCCAGGTACCCCCGAGATGGGTCGGGTGGTGGGCACGGGCATTGCTGGGAGCCCGTGGGCAGCCCTGGGACCCCCTTAAAGCCCACGGAGAGCCCCGGGGCCCCCTTGTCTCCCCCAGAGCCGACGGGGAGCCGTAGCTGTGGAGTCAGCTTAAGGAGTCTGCCCTAAGGACTGCTGCTTTTTGGAGCATTGGGGGAGGGGGAAGGTTGTCGGTGTGGGGAGTGGAGGTGTGTGGGCGGAGTCCCGTGTCTTGAGGGAGGTTTGGGGATGTTGAGCAGATTTGGGGGAGTGGGGGAGGGGTCCCCTCACTTGAAGCCCCCTGGTTCTTCTAAACTGTGGGAGGCAGCGGGTGTAGGGGGAAGGCAGTAGAGTGGGTTGCTGTGTTTCAGTCCTTGGTTGAGAGTCAGCGACTGTGCTCCCTTGCTGCTCAGCAGACTATTAGCTCCGTGGGGCTGTTTTTCCAGGAAGGCTACGACTACAGAAACGGCCCCACTTCCTCGGAAGAGTTGTTAGCGGTGACATCTCCTGGGAACGTACTGCCTGACGTTGGATAGACCTGGCACCACGCAGCAGCTCAGAGCCCCACAGCGTACGCTGCCGCTCTCAGTTGGCTCCATCAAATCCCCCGACCTGAGAATGCCAAAGGTACGGAGTTGAAACGGGCCCTTCCTCACCCGCTGAGTCAGATGAACCTTTTTGTGCCCAAGTTGGCTGGGGACTGCTCCTGCCTCGCCGCCTTCAGGCGGAGCATGGCTGTGAGCAGGGGAGCTCAACACACAGTGCTTGCTGATTGCACCTGCTCCCTCGGGGGAGCACCCGCAGCGGTGGGATGGGAGGAGGGAGGACAGCACGAGGGCTAGAGACAAACATTTTATTTCTTTAACGTTTCACATAGGGGGTACCCCAGAGGGGTTCCCGGCCCCACACCCCACAGCCGCTCAGTATTCGGGGCACTGTTGGTCTTCTGGGCCTGGCGCTGTCACCACTTGCAGGGCTGTCAGAAGCAGACACGGCTAGTGGCATCTCCACCAGCCCTTCAGGTAGCCCCACAGCCAGGCGCAGCCCTGCCGTGGGCATCTTCCTGCCCTGCACAGCCCTGGGTCTGCCTGGCCACACTCCCTGCCCGTGGTCTTGCAGGACTCCTCCCTCTTTGCCTTCAAGGCCTGGAAAGCGCAGGTGATCTCCTGCACCACCTTGTCCATGGCTGGGGGCCTTCCGGGGGACAGGTGCTCGTCCGTGGGCCTCTGTGTCCTGTCCATCCCCTGCCGGGGAACCCACTCTTTCTCGGTCCCTGCTGGCAGCTCCTGTGGAGGCTCCTGGCTGAGGACCAGCCCCAGTTTCCCCACTGCCCCAGCAGCAGCCGTGGGAGAGCGGGGTTGTCCTGAGTGTGTGAGCACCACTGGCTCTGTTGCTGCACTGGGCCAGGGCTCCAGGAAGTGGTAGAGGGAGCTCTGGGAAGAGGAGCTGCTCCTCAACAGGCTGCTGCAGTCCTCCGAGTTGGCCAGCGAGCACAGGCTGCAGGGGCTCTTGCGGTGGCCCTCGGGGGGCCCAGGAGCCCGGGCGGTGCCTGGACCAGGAGGAGCTGTCCCCACTGATAGGACCTATAGGCGGGAGAGGAGGGCAGGGGGACCTGAGGGCTTGGGGGGGACAGGGGGTAGAGAGGGGCATCTCTGCTCGGATGGTATATGGTTGGCAGGGAGCCCAGTGGGTCCTGTGGGGTCCGGTGATCCCTCTTCGCTGCCTCCTCGGTTGCCCTGCAGAGGAGGGGAGAGAAGAGAGCCCGCTGCACCCCGTCTCCTCCGCTGGGGCCCGCGGGCAGCACCCCCTCCTCAGCAGGTGGGCAGGGCTGCCCAGCACAGGCAGGGCAGGGCACAGGCTGAGGGTCTGGGGCAGGATCTGGGGGTCTCCCCCACACTCCCTGCTTCTCCTGCATCGACTTGAGCTCCCATCCTTCATCTGCTAGTCAAGAAGCTGCTGAGGGAGGGGACGGAGTGAGCGGCCGGCAGCCCCCGGCACAGCCCCGGCTCAGGGCTGCCGTGGGGTGTGGGCTGTTTGCATGGTGCTCGGTGCCAGGGACACTCACCGCTCTGCTCCTCTGGGCGGGCTCTCGTGTCCGTCGTCCCTTGCTTTGGCTTCTTCCAGTCCCTCTGCAGGACCCCGGGAGCTGGGTGAGATGGGAGCAGCTCCCAGCCCCGCGCCGCAGCCCCCCACCCCACCCCACGCTGCGGCACAGTGCGGTGCAGCAGTCGCCTACCTGGAGCCGCTTGGTCCGTAGCACAGAAGAGACCGCGCTGAGCCCCATCAAAAGCATCACGAGCGGAGCCAGGTGAGCTGTGGGGGGGACGTTGGAGTCCCTCCTGGCACCAGCTGTGGTGCAGCCGCGCAACCCTGGGGTGCCCCCCATGGGAAATGTTAAAGAAATAAAATGTTGGTCTCTATCCCTGGTGCTGTGGTTCCTCCTCCCATCCCGCGGCTGGGGCTGTGCCCCCCTCAGTGCCCGACCCAGTGGGACAGGCTGGCACTGCTGGCACCCACCAACCTGGGGGGTGGGGGTGTCGGGGGAGCTGGGTGGGCTGGAGAAAGGGAGGAAGCACCTCTTGAAACCAGCTCGGCCCTCCCCAGCCACAAAACCCTCCCCAGAGGCACCAGAGGGGACCCCCAGATCCTTGAAGGGCTGCCCCAGACTCCCTCTGGCCTGCAAGAGTCCCCCCCAGGACCCCATAAGGGCAGCCCAGGAACCCTTACAGACAGCCCAGTGGCGTCCCAAATCTGGGTTCTTTACCTGCTGGGCAAGCCAGTAACACACTGTGTGGGAGCAGCCAGCCAAGCCGGTTTCAGAGCACAAGAGGTGAGAGGCAGGGAGCTGCCATCCCACTCAGCTCCATCCCCGCTGTGCCTTGGCTGTGCAGAGAGAACTTGGGGGCAGCTGCAAAACAGCTCAGCCCAGGCTTATCTCAAGATGGCACAGAACAACCAAAACCAAATGGCCCTTAGCAAACAAAATGCCCCGAGTCCCATCCCACCACTCTTCCCGTGACGTTGAGTGCCGGACATCACAAATTGGCAACAGAGACTTCGCTATCACCCCACCAGAGGGAAATATCCCAGACAGTGTAATCCACTCGGGCATAATCCTGCACCCTCACCGAGTCAGGAAATATAAACCGCAGGGTCTGGGGAGACAAATGGGGAATCCTCCAAGGATACAGCTGGCCCCTAGGAGATCTGTCCCCCCCATCCAGGACGCTGTACAGGGTAACTTCCCAGGGATGGAGCGACCTCACCTGAGAGAGAGAGGGTAAGTGACTAAGAAACATCCGTACGGTATATGCCATGCGATTGAGTTTGTGACTGGTGCACTCTTCTAAGGTATTAATATCTAGCGCCCTTGTGGTTTGTGTTGCTATTGTTCAGGGGCATTTGTAGCTCACAATAGTGGATCCCGCTAATTTCTTTTAAATTGCAATAGTGTAATCGCCATCGCACACACAGAACTTGCAATAGTGACGTATTGGACCCGTGAGCGAAGTCCAAAGAAATTGTTAATTTGAACCTCTCAGTGAAGCCCTTTTTCCCGTTTCGTCACACTCCCCGAGCCACTGGGTAAAGCGACACCTGGCAAAAAACCCACCACCACCACCCCAAAAAAAACCCCACACCACATCCCCCACTCCCCACCCACCCCTTCTCCCCCCGTCACAGCCATGGGGCAAACTCCCACCACCACCCCCCCAATCTCAGCTCGGCCGTGACCCCCCCGAGACACTGGAACGAAAGCAACGGAGAGGGAGCTCAGGCTCGTGTGAGCTGGAGAAATTTCTCTTTGTTTTTTGATGTTGTTGTCGTTGGGTGGGTTTTGGTTGGTTTTTTTCACAGAACACTTTGCAGTGTGGTGTCGCAGCCCCCAGGGCCGGCGCTGGCACCGCCACCTCACCCCCGGCTCTCGTCCCTCTTGCCCGATGGCTTTCACCACTTTCCTTACTTGGTTAGTTTTTTTTTTTCCTTTGTACCTTTCTTTTTTTATTTTTGGGGGTTTTGTTTCCTTTTCCTTTTTTTTCTCTTCCCCCCCCTTTTTCCTCTTCCCTTTTTTCTTTTTCCCCTTTTTTTCTTCCCCCCCTTTTATCTCTTTTTCTGTTTGTTCTTCTTTCCCCTCTTTTTTTTTGTTCCCCCATTGTTTTCTTTTGTTTTTTTTTTTTTTTCTTTTTCTCTCTTTAAACATCTCTCAAGCTTTCTCCGAAGGAACAGCCCCTGGCTCTCAGCCAGCAGAAGGAGACTATGGAAGAGCTCTGGCACCCGTGGGATTGCTTTCCTTCTCCCGCCTCGCACTCAGTAAGAGTGTGTTTTCCAACTCATTTTTTTTTTTATTAAGAAAATAAACAAAAATAATGCTCCAGCTATCAGTTTTACAAGGCATAGAAAATCTCTAAAAGGGAAACAGAAGCGCAATGTGCTGAGGTATGAAAACCTGAGGTAGTTTTTGTGTGTGGATGTGTGTGTGTCATTTGGGGTTGGGGGTTGTGTGTGTTTTATTTTTGAAATTAAAAAAAAACTAATAATTTTGCTAGTGTTTTGGGTTTTTTTTCCCCGTGCCCTGGGCTGACAACCTCTTGGAAATCTGTTTTCCCCCCCTGCCCCTCTTTTCCCACCTTCTCTCCTTGCAACCGGGATCTTTCCCCAAAGCGTTTACGGCCGAGCACGGCCTTTCTTTAACCTCTAGAAAAGCCGGCTTGTGCTAAAAAACAAACATCCCCCTCCCGACCCCACCCCCTCTGAAATGAAATAAATAAATAAAATCCTTACAAAACTTAAAAATCGCCGTTAGTTTTGTTATCGTTACATTAATTCTAAAAACTGATGAGCTGCTGCGCTGTGTGCCGCAGCCCAACCGCCCCCCCTCAGCGCTGGGTGAGCTCCTCTGGCCATGCCTGGGATGAAAAACCGGTGGCTTTTAGGAAATAAAAAATAAAAAATTAAAAAAAAAAAAGAATAACAAAACCTCTCTTTCTCTCTCTCTCTGCCTGTGTTAGTCCAACTAAAGGGAGAACGTCGGGAGGCGAGGGAGGAGGAAGGGGGAGGCTGTGGGATGGAGAGAGCCCTCCCCGTACCCCTCGGCTGTGCATCCTCGCAGCGCTGTGGGGAATGGGGGTGGGGGGGTCTTTGGTTTGCACAGGGTGGCCGTGGTGGGGGCTCAGCCCCATCCTTACAGTGCTGGGGAGCACGGGGCTACCAGGCGCAGAGAGTCCCTCCCCCAGTGAGGTGCTTTGGTGCGTTGAGGTGTTAGGTGGGGTGGCACAGCCCCTGCCCGCCCCGGGAGGGGGGACACCACCTCTCCGGTGGCACTGGATGGGTGGGAGGGAGGGAGGGAGCAGAGCTCCGGGAGCCATGGAGAAAGGCGTGGGGGTGTCCCTCATCGTGGCAGCCCCCAGCAGCCCTACCCCGCCACCCGGCCACCCCAAGGGACACCCAAGCCCCATCTTGGTCCTCTCCCCGTTGGGTGATGCCCTTCCACCCACCCCGGAGGTGCTCTCCTCTCCTGCGGGGGGGACGCCCAGCGCTCGCCTGGCTAGAGAAGCACCAGGGGGGTGCTTAGGGGGCATCTGAGCTTCCCAGTTACAAGGGCATAATTAGTGCACCATTAATAACCATTAATAACCACTTTGGTTTTGCTAACCAACTGCGGCGAGGCCCCCACCCCGCTTTAGCACAGGCTTCCTGATGCCAATGCCTCCCCGAGCCACTGGGTAAAGCGACACCTGGCAAAAAACCACCACCACGCCAAAAAAAAACCCCACACCACATCCTCCACACCTCACCCACCCCTTCTCCCCCCATCACAGCCATGGGGCAAACTCCCACCACCCCCCCCCAATCTCAGCTCGGCCGTGACCCTCCCGAGACACTGGAAAGAGAGCAGCGGAGAGCAGCTCAGGCTCGTGTGAGCTGGAGAGATTTCTCTTTGTTTTTTGATGTTGTCGTTGGGTGGGATTTGGTTGGTTGTTTTTCACAGAACACTTTGCAGTAGAGGACAAAAACGTGGTGTCGCAGCCCCCAGGGCCGGCGCTGGCACCGCCACCTCCCCCCACCTCCCCCCACCTCCCCCCTCCCCCGGCTCCTGTCCCTCCTCCTGCCCGGGGGATGTTCCCACTTTCCTTCCTTGGTTTGTTTGTTTGTTTCCTTTCTACCTTTCTTTTTTAATATGTGGTTTTTTTTTTCTTTTGCCCTTTTTCTTCTTTCTCCCTTTTGTTTTTCGCTTCCCCCTCCCTTTTTCTCTTTTTCCCCTTTTGTTTCCGATTTTTTTTTGCCTTTTCCCCCATTTTTCTCTGTTTCCCCTTTCCCCCCCATTTTTATTTTTCTCTTTTTTCACTTCTTCCCCCTTTTTTCTCTTTTTCCCCTTTTTTCTTTTTCCCTTTTTGTTTTTTGCTTTTTCCCCCTTTTTTCTGTTTCCCGTCCCCCCCGTTTTACTTTTTCTCTTTTTTTACTTTTTTCCCCTTTTTTTATCTTTTTCCTCTTTTTTCTTTTCCCACTTCCCCCCCCCCCCCCTTTTTTTTTTTTCCTCTTTTTAAACAAGCTCTCTCCCGAAGGAGCGGCCCCTGGCTCTCCGCTAGCAGAAGGAGCCTACGGAAGAGCTCTGGCACTGACACGGGCGGGAACACCCACTCACACATCGCAGCACAGCAGTTAGTTTGGCAACACCCCCACCCCCTGTCACAAGTGAGACCTGCACAGACAAAAGGCTCCTGAGTGAGGGCACTGGGGCAGCCCCACCTTAGAAGCAGCAGAGGAGCAGAGCCGTCCGGAGCCATCAAGAGCACAGGAAGGGCTATTCAGGGCCTCATTGTCTGCGCCGAGTGACCGTCTGCCGAGAACCGCTCTGGCGGCTCAGAGCTCAGCCCCAGCAGCAGTCTGGAGCCAACGGGGAAAAGTACACTGGGAGGAAGACTGGCAGCCTTCCTCCACAACGCCCCGGAGAGAATGACCAGAGTGCTGCCTATCCCCATCGCTTTTCCAACTCGGTTCTTTTTTTATTAGAAAATTAATTAAAAAAGGATCTCCAACTCTCAGGTTACCAAGGCACACAAAATCTCTAAAAGGGAGACACAAGCGTGAGGTGCTGAGGTACCCAAACCTGCCCACGTTAGTCCAACTAAAGGGAGAGCGTCGGGAGGCGAGGGAGGAGGAAGGGGGAGGCTGTGGGATGGAGAGAGCCCTCCCCGTACCCCTCGGCTGTGCATCCTCGCAGCGCCGTGGGGAATGGGGGCCTGTGTGTTTGGGGGGGTCTTTGGTTTGCTCCCCTGACCCGCTGGGGGTGGGGGAGGAGGGTTTGGGAGGGGGGGATGTCCAGCGGCGGGGTTACATTCATCGGGCGGTGCTGGGCGGCACGGCGGGAGCCTCCCTTGCTGTGCTGCGGGGCCGGGGCTCCCGGAGCGTGTTTCTGCTCCTGCTGCTTCACCTGCTGGAGCATTTCCCTCATCTTGCGCTGTGCAGTCTTGGGGAGGAGAAGGGAAAAGCAAGAGGTGGGGGTCAGGGCACCGCTTCTCCCCCACCCACCCACCCCCGAGCCCCCACCGAGCATCTCGACACTCCCAACAAGCTGTAATTAATTTCAGGTTTGTTATGGGTTAGTCCCACAAATTGATGCAAGGAGACGGAGCCAATTAAGACTGAAGTATTTATTAGCAAGCGGCAGCAAGCAAAACAGCGCTGGGCGGCCCGGGAGTCTCACTCCGCCGACGGCTCGCACCCGTTTCCCGAAAGTCCCTGGTTTTATACTCTTCTTTTTCCAGTAGAGGGGTACTCTGTGCTGTGGGATCCGTCTAAAATGTCTTTTGTTCCCTCCTAGTGCAACAGTGAAAGAGCTAAAGAAGAAGCATCTCAGAGTTTTGAGAAATTATCTCATGTCCTGGAAGAGAAGAAATCCGCAGCTCTTAGGGCAATTGAAGCTTCTAAGAATTTAAGGCTGGAAAAATTGCAAACACAAGCAGAAGAATCTCAAGGGCTCCTGGAAAATAATGGCCTTGTAGGACTTGCTCAAGAACTGCTTAAAGAAACCGATCCATCTTGTTTTGTTCAAACAGCAAAACAACTTCATGTCAGGTATCTTATTAATTATCTTCCATTTGAGGTACAGGTACTGTTCCAGGGATGTCTGGTCAGTCATATTCTTTGGACACCTGCTAGGAAAGTACTGAATGCAAGTACTTTGTGTTGCAGAGCCTCAGAGGCGGTCCCGGTACCATTCAGTAGAAATTCCTATATTACAGTGTGCGTTAAAAAACAGCCCAGAGGAGGGGCTCTGTCCTGCGACAACGCCTAGCCTTCTTCAGTAGGACTGCAGTGGAAGGGTAACCCATTCAGCTCACTGATACAGTCCTTTGCTCAGAGATTGCATCGGGTATTTGCAAGTTAATCTAACAGGTCTCTTCTGGCTTTAAACTCTTTGATCTGAATAGTTGTGCTCCATTAGCGCTTCACACCTATTTTGTTCTTTGAATGTAATGCCCCAAATTGTTAAAATGCTCTGCCAACCAAAAGATTCCCTGTTAGTTATCTTTACACTGATGTACAAAAGGCCGTTAAATTTTGCATTTTAATTCTGTCTAGAGAGACAAGTTTCTGGGACACATGAGTAAGTACCTGAAAAGAGAACTTTTTTTAAAGCAAAACCTAGCGGTTTTGCTTTAAGGAATGCACCCATGTGAATTCCTTTTTCCCTCTTCTGCCATCCCTCTGCTTCTGTGCTTTCAGAATCCAAAAAGCTACTGAATCTCTCAAGAGCTTCAAGCCAGCAGCTGAAACTACTTTCGAGGACTTTGTGATGGACATAGCCAAGCAAGAAGAGATCCTTGGTGACTTGTCCTTCCATTCCAATGGCAAATTATGAGAGCATCACGTCTTTCATGAGTTACAGCTTTAAGGGCTTCTCTGGAAAGAGGCAAAACTTGTGCAGGGCTGCAGTTGCAGAACTCAATCTTGTGACTTGCATTGTCCCTTCTGCCTCTGTGATTCACAAGGCACTACCTGGCAGCAATGCTAGCTTCAGCTTTGATAAAGAAGCTAAGATGCCATGGCATTCAGAACCAGTTTACATTGGCTTCCAAAATATTGTAGTTAAGTAATACTAGGTCTTCCTAGCAGCTTTTTGTCGTGATTGCATGACAGAAAAGAATAGGTTTTTATATGGTTTTTTAGTTGCCAGCAAAAATAAATAATACAACTTTCAAAGTAAAACCAGAAAGGATTTAAGTGCATGAACAGACCCATCCTCATCTGCACTCTTTGACTGAGTCAGATTTCCCCCCCCCACTGTCCCCCCAGTGCTGTAGCCACTCAACAAAGGGCTTCTGTGTTTAATTCTAAAACAACATGTATCTACATTTGAGGTTTTTTTCTCCTGAATCTCTGTCATTCCAGGTCTAGAAATACCAGAAATCAATGAAGAGCAGAGCAAAATGTACAACAAAGCTCTGATCAGTTGGGAATGCCCTGGGAAGACAGACTCAGCTGATATCTATGTTCTTGAGTATCATAAGCTTCATAGAGAAGAGGAGAGTACAACGTGGCAGGAGATCGAAGTTTGCAGCAAGAGCAAAGTAATATCTGATCTCGATGACGACAGCAGCTATGCCTTCAGAGTTCGAGGATATAAAGGATCCATCTCTAGCCCTTGGAGCCGAGAAGTTATCTTGCGTACGCCTCCAGCCCCAGGTATTGGGTTTTCTTATGTCCACGAGCTGCTGGTGGTGTTAAGAGCTGTAGGTGGTTTCCAGTAGCTCCCAGACTTCTACTACACTGTTACCGGTTGTATACATGTTTAAAAGCACTGTTAACAAACAGGTTAAGTAGGTAGCATACTGAGACTGTGTTAGCTTGCGTAATGTTCCTGGTAGCCTTTAAAAGCGAGGAATTCTAGTGCCAGCGTGACTTAAAATATAGTTTATAAGCACAGAAATACTTAACTAAGAGAAAATTTTTTGGGATGCTGTTTTTCAGTTCTCAGTTTTCTTTTTGATGACAAATGCAGGTACAACAGTGAACATCTCCTGCTGAACCCAGGAAGAACCTCTGTGGAAAGTAGGGCTGGATTTCCTCTACTGCTGGGGTCTGAGCGCATGCAGGCCGGATGCTACACAACCCTGGATTACATCATTGGCGACACTGGGATTGCCAAAGGGAAGCACTTCTGGGCTTTTCACGTGGAAGCCTATTCCTACCTGGTGAAAGTGGGAGTTGTTTCTAGCAACAAGATACAGAAGTTGTTCCATAATACCCATGATGTGACCAGCCCAAGGTAAATTGCAGACTCTTGCTTAATACATGTTTTGTATAAGGAGATGGCTTTTTAAAAAATAAATTAAGAGCGAGCCTGGTCTCAATTAGTATACAAGATGAACCTAAGCAGTGGGAAGTGGCTTGAAGGATATAGTGTAAGCAGGTTGTCCTGTTCATCCTCTACTATTAGTAGGAAGATGTTCTAATTGTCCAGAGTCCTATTTTCTTTCTTTCTGGGAAAGAAATCGGGTTTCTACAGATATCAAGATATGTCAGTTAAAGCAAGAAGGTTAAAAAAGAGAAAAAGAGCATCATTTGCAAGATTGAAGCAATGCTTAGTTGTCAATAGTAAGATTCTGCCTTAATTCCCTTAGCATACTAGGTTTGGCAGCCACTCAGAGGTACAATGTTCACTGTGCATATCTGTGTGTCTTTGCTGTAGCTTGCGTCATGGTGGATTCCAAGTCACTGGCTCATCCCAGGCTATAGATTTGCATATGACACTGGAGTGCTACTGAGCACAAGCCAAAGTGCAGTGGATAAACCAGCAAAAAGATTTCCAGCTCTCAATTACAGTTGTAGTAAGCCTGGATGTGTCTAGGAACTGCAGGCTGGGAGGCTATCTCCCAGGGGCTCTTAACTTTTTCATGAATCTAACAAAAGTGTTGGCCTTCTGCTGTATAACATACTGAAATTATAAAAACGCCAGTGTCTCAAGCTTCTGAAAGTCAGATGGAGACTTTTTGAAAAATGAGAAATTAGATCCTGATTTTCTCATTTCTCCTGGTCCCTGCCAGGAGGGAGTGAAGCTCGCCCCGCTCCCTCCTTTTACAGGGAGGAAAACAAAATGGAAAAAAGAAAACCAAATTGTCCTATATTAGAAGTGTATAATTCCATTTTAAGGGTAGGGCAGCAATAGGGCTGGTACCACAGCCCCCCAGCCACTGTGGGTCACCGGCGTAATAATGTACCTCTCCGGTAATTAAAGTTTCTTTTGGGAAGGGGGGAGAGATGGGGACTCTCCTGCGCCGGGACCTTTCCCCTCCAGGGAGGCAGAGCCGGAGCAGCGAGCACGGTCCTGCCCGGAGGGCAGCGTGGAGGGGACGCGCACGGGCATCCCGGAGGAACAGCAGCAAGGAAACCCCGGCACTGCACCTTTCCCTTCCTCCGAGCCTTTGTCTTTTCCTCTTTTTAAGGGCTCAACCAGTTTCTTCCCCCTCTGACCGTCACCATGGGGCACTGGCACCAGCAGCTTTGCAAAACCCCATCCTGTAAAAGCCGCCTGATTTTGGCCCTGTTTGGGGATGCGCCGCTTCCATCCTTACAGAGCAAACTGATAGATTTGTTTTTCTCCCCCCTCCCCATTTAGCAAGAAGCACCAACGTGCCGTTGTCGGTTTGGGTCGGTTTGCTGCAGAAAAAGGCTCCCGCAGGGGACGGGATAAGCCGATGGCAGGAGGTTCCCTGCACCCATCCCACCGCTGCTGGTGGAGGGCGGCAAGGGGACCTTTTCTTCGGGGTTGTCCTCTCCTCCCGGGCTCTGCAGCCCCACGCCGCAGCCCAACGACCCCCCCGAGATGGGAAGAGAGCACGAGAACCATCTCTGCTCAACAGCTTCTTCCTGCAAAGGGGCAGGAAAAAGGAGGAGGAAAAGGCACCTTCCCACTTGCCTCCGGGCTCATCCCACCCTGCGAGAGAGACGCGGCTTTGTGAGGAGAGGGGAGGAGGAAAAAACACCACAGAGAGAGAGCCAGCGAGGGAAAAGGAAGGAAAGCGGAGGGACAGCGGAGGGGCAGCCCGGGGACACAGAGCCCCAGGTCTCGCCTGGCCGCTCCCGCCACCACCCGGCGGATTGGAGGGGTTTGATCTGAAGCGCTGCCTTATATTAATTTAACAGCCAGGGGAGGAGAAGGCGCCGTTTCTGCCTTTTGCAGCTTCCAGGCTGATGGCAGAGCCGAAACAAGAAAAATAATTATCATAAAACAAACAAACAAACAAAAATTCCCCAAAAACTCCAATGTAAAACTGGAGCGCAGGGAGCAAATGCTTTTCCTTCGCCTCGGCCCAAGCACCTTGCATGAAAATCTGGCAGGAGTTCAGACCAAGTGGATTTGGGAGGTTTGTACAATAGCTACTTCTCAAAAAAAAAAAAAAAAAAAAACAAACAAAAAAGACTATTTTCATTCATAAAGAAAGTTCTACCACTGGCAAGCAAGGCGTGACCCCGAGTTATCCCTGGCAGCGCGTCAAAACGATTCCTTCCCCCAGCTCCTGCTGGCGTTCTGAAACAAAAACACGCTTCTATAGTGCTCGAAAATTAATTTGTTCCTCCAAAAGATTGCTCATCTGAAGTCCCCTCGTTTGCTCCCTGTGACATCACTAATCCAGCAGAGCATCCTGTCACACAGCCTGACCTTGTCCCAAGCCAACGCCTTCACAAAGCACTTGGCATAGGAGCTTCTCCCCACACCTGCAGCCCAGAGTGGGGTGGGGATGGGGTCAGCTCTTGCAGCCTCTTACCTTCAGCTTGTGCTCCTTCCTGTTGACAATGACAGCCGTGATCTGATGGTCCATGAATATCAAGATGGTGCAGAGCAGAGCTGGGATGGACGTGCCAACACCCGTCCACCAAGGGTTGGGCCCTATGGGGTTGACCAACCACCCGCGGTCGTCTCTGGTACGCTGCAACAAAGCCAAACCACACATCAGGATCAACTCCCAGCCCAGCCACTTCACTGGCTTTGATTTTCCCCTCCATTGCTGTGGTGCCTCATCTCCTGGCCCTGCCTTCATGTCTTCATGTCTCTCCTATGGGGTTCAGCAGTGCCAGTGTCCTCGTCGCAAGCACCTATAGATGCTTCTGTAGGTATCAAGTTTTGGGGCTGGCTTCTTCTTTCCAGAAGGAAACGATGCACTCGGAGGTGGAAGAGGAGATGGTAACACCACCAGCATCCTCAGACTCAGCCCTGTCCTGTCCCAGCATCACCCTGTGGCATCCCCAAGAGCTGAAAGCAGCTCCACACCAAAACACCCCATTACCTTGAACATGTGGGGGACACGGAGCTTCGGTGACGGGATCCCAACCAGGAAGTCAATGAGCACCATGATGACAATGGTGAGGAAGACACCAAAGTCACTTACTGTAGACCGTACCTGGGGCAAGAAAGCAGAGCTGAAAGGGACAGCACAAACAGGGCCATACCGTGAGATGGAAAAGTTAAAGACATCAACAGCATTAAGGCTGGTTAACAAATTCCCACCACCCTGAGGACATGCAGCAAATCCCTCGGTTAGATACTGTTGCTGTGTTTGTCCCTGTGAGATCTGGTGTCAGAGAATAAAAAAAGTTTAATAAAAGCCAATAAATATTAAAAAATAAGGAAACAGATGTCTGCCACTACAGCTGCACTCACAGCTACAATGGGAATAAGGCACTGAGGCATCATTTACTCCTCAAAAGGAAGAAACAGTGTCTTTTGTGTCTTTTTCTATGGCAGCTCCTCATTTAAATCAACTTTCCCCTTGGGCACACCAGGTGAAAAAAAAAAACACAAACAAAAAAACAACAAACAACCAACTTTGGAAGACCTGATTTCCCACTGCCTGGGCAAAAAACCGCTCCAGGACAGGTTGCGAGGCAGGTGGGAAACGCTACGATCGTTTTGCACTCCTGGAAATGAGTGAGGGACATGCAAGTTTGGCCTTCAAGGTCAACATTTCCCAGTTTGACCAAGCGGTGGCAAACACTGCTTAGTGCTCCGGGAAAGCCATTTTGGGAAATGAGTGGGGAGACTGCTGCTGGCCACTGTCTTCTACCTACTCTGGTTGGGAAGTAACGGCTGGTTTTAAACTTCTTCAATAAGCTCGACAGGACAAAGGTGGAGAAGAAGAGGATGCAGCACCAGAAGAGGACTTCAGGTGTGTAGGGGCCATCGTGTCCACAGGCAGGTCCATGAAACTCTCCACGACAGCGGAGACAGGAGATGTGATGGGACACCATACCACAGACCTATGGCACATCCTCCGCTTGAACGGCAGGTAACCGTGGCTGAAGAAGACACCGGAAACTCTTGGGGAGAGTGAAAGAGGGAACGGGGAAGGAGGGCTAAGACAACAGTGACAGGAAAGGAGAAGAGACAAATTGTCCCTTCCCAGGGGCGGGCTCACAGGACACAGCCAAGGGGGGTGAAGATGTCTATAAGAGCGTCCCACCCTGTGCCTGAGCTCTGCTTCCAGCAACAATGGCCCAAGGAGCTGCTCAGACATGCAAGTTTATGCACGTACCTTCAGACAGCGCTGAGTAAGAAAGCAAGGCCTGGAGTTACTAGGAACCAATTAAGGAAGCTAATTATGGCCTTCAAGCATGAACTGAAGTCCTCCAACTTCTCCAATAACCAAAGCACCCACTGAACCTTGCTCCCAGACAGAACCGCTGTCCTGCGGATAACAGTTATTGCCCACCATGTCAGGGATGAGGTGGACTCTCCTTCCCAGGCCCAAGGGGGTTAAACCCACACCTTAGACTGAAATAACGACTTTTCAGAGCAGCACTGGCACAGTTGGAAGCCCATCATCACCCGAAGGGCTCTGAGCTTTGCACCAGGCCAGTGCCCCTGGACGCCACGGCCGCGGCACGAGGAAGCAGTGACTCGGGGCACTTACAGTCACCGTGAGGTTCTCCCAGGTGATGCCAGACACATTGATCTTGTTGCTCTCCCAGAACTGCAGGGTTTCGTTGCTGGGATGGGTCGGTGCCTCACCCTTACAGCTGGGAGGAGAGGAGCCAAGACAGAGGTGAGGGGAAGGCGATGGAGGTGCAGCCCTGAGCTCCTGCCAAGGGGCAGCGGCACTTTAGGAGGAAGAAACCCACTAGGAGATGGTGAGGAAGTCCAGCTTGCTGTGCGTGTGCACAGGGTAGGCCTCTCGCAGGTGACTCAGCTTCTCCAGAGCCTCATAGATGAAGATGATGCAGATGAGGGAGGCGAAGGCTTCTTCGGTGAAGCGGGTGATGTAGCACACCAAAGAGCTAGCGTCAGTGGCCACCAGCACTATGCAGAAGAAGGCGGTCCACAGCCCAATGCACGCCCGTAGAGAGAGGAAGAGTGCGTAGTCCCTGGGAAAGCAAAAGAAAACGCAGGGTGGAAAGGGCAGCAAGAGGCTCCGAGCCGTGCCTTCCTTTGGGGAAAGTCGGCAGCAATTCAGGAGCGTGTCAAGGCTGCGGATGGTAAATGCAGTTTCCACGTCCTACGACAGACAGCCTCGGGGCTGCGGCGCAGGGTGTGGGCCCGCAGGAGGAGAGGCCAATTATTTAATTATCATTCTTTAACAATTACCTTGTGTTAATGCCTCGGAGGCTAATTGAGGTCAGGTCCCTGTTGTGGAAGGTGGTGTTCTCCCACATCACCCCGATGCCCTAACAGCGAAACCGGCTGGGTTTGCACCCAGTTACCTGCTGCCAGCAAGTTGGGGCTTCATAATAAATTTAATTGCAATAAGAGAGGTTAATCTCCCATCACAGTTGCCACAACAAAAAGACTGTCACGGAAAATATCCGTTTTGCCTGAAAAGCTCCTGCTTTTTCAAAAATCATCAAAACATTTGACCAGAGAACTGTTTGGATATGTGGGTAAAATATATTTCCACTTCCAGCAAAAAACATGCAAAAAAGTGCCCGAGTTTGTACTGAGAGGAAAGCAAATCTTCCCTCATTCCAAACCAGAGTCATTTGTCTCATCTTCCCTGTGCAGCCCATCTCGGGCATCCATATCCTTGTGGTTTCTCCTCCTCCTGCTCTTTCACTTTAACTCTAAAAACCCTGAACCACCCATCCATCCTTCAGAGACCGAGGGCTCCTGCACCGTCACATACTAAAGCAGCAGCGCGTGATGTCTGTGACACAGAAGACAACTTAAATCTACCAACTACCACTAACAAAAACATCTTTTCTCCATCCCTGCCTTCTTCTGAAGGCGCTCGCAGCACCTGGCCGCAGCAGCCAGCCTTACTTGCAGAATTTGTAGAGGATCTTCTCGAACACGAGGACGGGGCCGGTGCTGCCGAGGATGGCGAGAGGTTGGCCAGCAAAGAGGAAATACACCACGCCGGTCATGGATGTGCCCAGCAGCGACTCCATGGCACTCTGTCCAGGGAAAAGAGGCAGCAGCGAGTAATTAAATCATTAGAGGGAAAACCACAAGTGCAAATTCACTGCAGCAAGGACTTTTGCATGAGTGTTGTCCTCCCTCGTGCCACCCAACAGAGAGAGGTGCTCACTATGTGGCTGTTGGTCGCCTCCCCCAGCAGTCCCCCAAAGGTGATTGATGACGGGGGACATGCAGGCACAGCAGAGGAAGAGGAAGGACGCCAGACACTGCAGGCTCAGACCATCCCGAAAGTCACTCCAGAACCAGGGGGCTTTTCGCTTCACATCCCGGATCAAACCTCCAAAGAGCCTGGAGGAAGGAAAAAAAATTAAACCATTTTCGTGGAAGACCACGTTAAGTTTTCTTGGCTGAGGAAGGACAATCGCAAGCACAGAGTAACTTCCATTGCTAAAAAGAAGTCTCCTTCTCCCATTTTAGCCCCAGGAGAAACTGAGGCATACAAAAAAAACACAGAATCACAGAATAGTCAGGGTTGGAAGGGACCTCTGGAGATCATCTAGTCCAACCCCCCTGCCAGAGCAGGGTCACCTACAACAGGTTGCACAGGACAGCGTCCAGGCGGGTTTTGAACATCTCCAGAGTGGGAGACTCCACAACCTCTCTGGGCAGCCTGTTCCAGTGCTCCACTACCCTCAAAGTGAAGAAGTTCCTCCTCATGTTAAGATGGAACTTCCTATGTTCAAGCTTGTGCCCATTACCCCTCGTCCTATCAATGGGCACCACTGAAAAAAGACTCCTCCCATCCCTCTGGCATCCTCCCTTTAAGTATTTGAAAGCATTAATAAGATCCCCCCTCAGTCTTCTTTTCTCTACACTAAAGAGACCCAAGTTCCTCAGCCTTTCCTCATATGAAAGATGTTCTAATCCCCTAATCATCTTCGTAGCCCTTTGCTGGACCCTCTCCAGCAGATCCCTGTCTTTCTTGAACTGGGGAGCCCAGAACTGGACGCAGTACTCCAGATGCGGCCTCACCAGGGCAGAGTAGAGGGGGAGGATGACCTCCCTCCACCTGCTGGCCACACTCTTTTTGATGCACCCCAGGATGCCATTGGCCCTCTTGGCCACCAGGGCACATTGCTGGCTCATGGTCATCCTGTTGTCCACCAGGACTCCCAGGTCCCTTTCCACAGAGCTGCTCTCCAGGAGAGAGTCAGCCCCCAACCTGTACCGATGCGTGGGGTTATTCCTCCCCAGATGCAGTACCCTACATTCACCCTTGTTGAATTTCATTAGGTTCCTCCCTGCCCAACTCTCCAGCCTGTCCAGGTCACGCTGTAAAGCAGCACAGCCTTCCGGCCTGTCAGCCACTCCTCCCAGTTTAGTGTCATCAGCAAACTTGCCGATGGTACACTCTATCCCTTCATCCACATCATCGATGAATATATTGAACAGGACTGGACCCAGTACTGACCCCTGAGGGACACCACTTGTTACTGACCTCCAACTAGACTGCACCACTAACCACAACCCTCTGAGCTCTATCTGTCAGCCAGTTCTCAATCCACCCCACTGTCCATCCTCCAACAGAAAGAAAAAGAGACCAAACCTGAGAGCCCGTCCCCTCTTATTGCAACAGTCCCTCACTTTGAGAAGCAGCACAGCTCTACCTGGAGGTACTTACACATCTGCTTCCACCCCAAAGCAAGAAAACCTGTGTGCAACCACGCTGCGGCTGAGCCCAGCTGCCCAAATCTCCCACCCACCCAGCCCAAGGGACCAAGCTGGTAACCTGGAGCCCCTTCACTGACCCACTTCACCCCAAAACTCTGCTAGAAGGGAGGTGCACACTCAGATTTTAGGGGCAAACAGAAAAACACCCCACCAAACTATTTCAGTTCACACCTTCCTGTCTGCTCCAGTTCAGGACCGCTGTGTTTCTCCGGCTTGCTGCAAGAAGCACTGTCATCGAGAGCTTCTGGCACCTTCCTTTTTTCCTGGTAAAATGGAAATAAGATAAAGATATGTCTTTTAAGCCACTGGCTTGTTTTGCTTTTTGGGCTGGGTATGTGACCTGTAAATTTGGGCCCCTGAGCAGCACCCCCAGCCGTGCTGCCCTCCTGCCCGTCCCCATCGTGCCTCCTTCTGCCGCAGCACCCACCTGCGAAGGGACGTTTTTCGGGGGCTCAATTCGGATGGAGGGATCCCACTCTCCTGGCGGCAAAACCATGACCTGATCCAGAAACTCATCGATGCCAGCCACCAGGTCAGCTCGGTTCTTGGCTTTATAGGCAACATCGTGGAAGACCTGCCGTAGGAGACAACCAGGTGAGAGGATGACCCATCTCGGATGTCCTAACCAGTGCAATAAGCTCTTGGCGAAATGCAAGGTCATTTTCCGCAGATCGCCTGTTGGAAATGGCAGGAAATATTCCCCCCAAAGGAAAAATCTGTGCATCACAGTATTTGTAACCATCTCCACCAGGCTCCCGTCCCCCATGGCACCCCACAGCCTTCTGCTTCAAGAGGAGAAGTTTCACTGGCCCTGGCAATGCCACCACTGGGGGCAGCATGCTGGGGACCCTGGGGAGAAGGATGAGGCGCAGGCTGCAGCCCAGGTGGGATTTTAGCCTCCTGCAGGCAGCTAAGAGGGACAACAAACCCTCTTCCTCACTACTACAGAGACAGGGAGAGGTGAAGAAAGCCCCCAAAATGACCCGGAGATATCTCTTATCTCGTCACACCTCATCCGTCATGATAGTAGCCACGGACCTGCAGTTCAGCCTTTGCAGCAAAAGGAAGAATTCTCTTTTGCTAAAAGCCATCATCAAAGTGCTTATTCATCACTCCACTCAGATAATTATTTGCCATCCTAGATAATGACATTTTTTGCCCGATCTGGCGTTTCTCCTTCTCCATGGCTCTGTGCAAGCCTGGCCAGACCCGGGGGAGAGGGGCTAGCCCAATATTTAGGGCTGAACTGGTGCCAATCGATGGCCGCTTTGCATGTGAGCGTGACAGGCCGAATGCAGGTGTGGTAACGGGATTTATCTTCTGCCCCCAGACACCCCATCCCAGCGGGTGTAGTTCATCCTCGGCACCGAGGAGGATGAGCAGCACATTCCCCACCACTTGTTCACCGAGCTGGATGAGATCTTCCTGAAGGAGGGTGAAGATGCCGAGTGGAAGGAAACGGCAAGGAAAATCCCTGCTGCCAGCTGCGGTGGCGGCCGCGGGCTCTGCCTTCCGCTCTCTGGGACGCAAAGCTTTTGCAGCTGCAGGTGCCGATGCGCGGAGCCTTCTCCTCTTGCCGTAGCTGCACCAAAGGGGTTGCAGAGCTGAGGCTGTTTTCTTGCAACGGGGCTGATCGTGCCCGATGTCTGCAGGTGGCTGAAGTTTGAGGAGGACGTGGAAGACGGCAGCGAGCGCTGGAGCAAGCCCTACGTGGCCATCGATTGGCACCAGTTCAGCCCTAAATATTGGGCTGGCCCCTCTCCCCCGGGTCCGGCCAGGCTTGCACAGAGCCATGGAGAAGGAGAACCATCTGTTCCACCTCTGCATAAGGATGGGCCACTTTCCTTCCCCACGTTTCCATTTTTAAAGGCAGGATCCCTCTAAGGAAGACCAGCCTCAATCCATTATGCCTTCAACTGCCTCCCAAATAATGCCACTTTCCCTCAGAAGAACAGCAAACCACACAAATCAGCCACACGGACCTGCTTGCAGAGGACCCCGGCACCCACGCAGCCCCGAGGAGGCTCATGAATGCTGCGGCGGGACTTACAGTGGTAGCCCTGCTCCATCGGGGCACAGTCCTCCCGTTCCTTCTTCCGATGCTTCTGGCGGTGGGGTCGGTGGTGCCGGTGGCTTTGCCTCACCAGCGGCATCCGCATGCCCACGGACAGGGTGTGGTGGCCTGCAAAAAAAGCAGCATTCTCATCACTCTCGATATTGCGGAGACGGTTGACGCCGCTGCCATGATTAAACCAGCACAGCCATCCCAGGAGGAAACACCAACTTCTCTTCATTTTAGTTTCACTGCATTCCTGAATGTCAGAGACCCGTCCCTTTTTACAAGCCTGTTTTACTCTAACTTTGCAACAACAGAGCAACAACAAGCGATGGCTCCGGGTCACCTAAAAGTGCCCTGAAAGTATCAACCCTCGTCTCAAATTCCAGCTTCGGCTGGACAACACTCAGACCTGCTCATTAAGCAGCCACAGAAGGTAATTATTTTTAAAATCTTTGTCGGCACAAGGCGACAAGAGGAGATCCAATTAGTCCCGTGATAATGAAGTCTAGAACAAAAAAAAAGAAAATCACAGCCCTGTGTCTGCAGCCATCAAATTATTCTCCTGACCTCTCCAAGCCAAGAGCAGCCTCTGAGAAAACAAGCTGGGAACTACCCAGCTCCGTGGCCAACACTCACACCACAGATGCCGCGGGGGCTTTTTCCCCTCTGTCTAAAAGCCACAACATTAAAAAAAATGTGAAAATAACTGTGCTTGTTTATTTAGAAGCACGCCACGTTTCGCTGCAGGTGATGCGTACACTGAGCACAGGACGCGGCAGGGACTTTGCGCAACGGGAAAACGCGTGGAGCTGGTGCCACCTCTCCCGACTCACCTTTCAGCTCCTCCTTCTCATAGTGAATATTGGCAACGGTGCTCGTTCTTCCCTGGTCCATCACCGCCTCCTCGTCGTGTCTCTGTTTAGCGAGAAGAAGAAGGTACAAGTTGGGGCCAGGTGAGGAGAGCTCCCTTACGTCCTCCCAGTCATCACCCATCCCCGCGGCCACGCGAGCCAACGAGGATCACACCTCTGCATGTCTCCTCCTTCAGGCACAGCCCTAAAAACACGGACTTGGAGGAGGTTTTTTTTCCCCTACCCAAATAAAACCACCTGTAATGTCACCTGTATTGTATACACCGTGAGTCTGGAAGGATTTACTAAAAGGGGAGACAGTTGAGTGTTTCAAACCAAAAC
This sequence comes from Vanellus vanellus, assembly GCF_965231255.1. Taxonomy (NCBI): domain Eukaryota; kingdom Metazoa; phylum Chordata; class Aves; order Charadriiformes; family Charadriidae; genus Vanellus; species Vanellus vanellus. The sequence goes on from NW_028128044.1 coordinate 135,760, forward strand.
CAAGCCTCCTGCTTCATTCTTGTGGTTCCTTTCGAAAAATTAAAATAGGGATTTCCAAACTGGGGGTGGGGTGGGGTGGGGAGACCCAACCCCACACTTTTGAGCACAGCCAGTTTCATTCTCCAAACGTGATACCTGCAGGACTCACTAGATGGCACTTGGCCACAGGACATGGCCACCACCTACCTCCAAAGGCCCTCAGAACCTACAAGGGTGAAGCTTCGTCTTCAGCCCAACCAGGCTCGGGCTTCTCTTGCTGCAAGCCCGCTTTCCACACAAAACTGCATTTTTCCCCTCAAAAAAAAAAAGCCAAGGGCTGACAGCTAATGCCCTCCTTGGCTGAAATACCACTGCCAGCGCTGCACAAAGAGCATCTGTGCCTTAAAAGCTGAAGGAGAACTACAGGAGTTCTCTTCTCCCCTTGCCCCCGGGGCTGGGGAAGCATCACTGGGATCACCGCGCTCAAAGAAATAAAAAACCAACCACGTCTCACACTCGAGTCGCAACTGCAGCTTTGAAAGGGCCTCCAGGAAACCCTTCTCTTTAGAGAAGAGCAAAATACCGGAAATCTGCTTTTTATCCCCCAAATTCCTGCTTCAACCGAATGGCATCACCTGCCGCCGCGCAGCAGCGACGCTCGGGGAAGCTCACACCTCCCACTCGCCAGCCAATTTAACGAGCAAAAGGAACAAACGTTCCCATCTGGGAATGAGCTTTTTCTGGCCCCCGAGTACTTTGTCCTTCGCCGCCGCTGCCAGGTGCCTGGAAAACATCAAAGCATCGAAACTGGGCTGGGAAAGGGGATGGCGAGCTCACTTTTGAGTTTCGGAGCAGAGAGTGTTGTTCCATCTCAAGAAAACTTCTCCAAATTATTATTTTGCTGCAGTGTTTTTTTTGTCCCAGCAGGAGAGAGAGGGATTTTTGACTGTCCTGCCTCAGTTTACCTGTCTCAGTGCAACTCCTCCAGTTAGAAAGAAAAATCTTTCCCTGGGGAAGCGTTGATGTAATTGAGGATGAGGAAAAGTACAAAGCAGAGGTTCAGGTCCGGCTTTGAGTCCTCCCGGTGCCGGGGGAGGCCAAAAGCATCGCACGAGCACACAAACTTCCCACCTCGGCCCCCTCGTCCCGTCACACGCAAGCTGGACTGGCCACCAGCAGCAGGAGGGACGATTAATGTAATTAATCTCGCGCAAAGTGTAATTAATAACACTGATCCCAGTGTTATAAGGGGATGAGGGGCCAAACTGGGGGAGCTGCTCTGGTGGTGGAGCAGGAGACCCCCCTCCTTGCCCCTCTCCATCTCCATCCTACCCAGACGAAGCCACCGGTCCTGTGGCTCCCTCCTTTGCTATCGTGGGGGTCAGCACCGTCCCCTGCGGGGACCCCTCTGGCTCCTGAGCCAGGATTTGGGCTGTGACGGGGACTGGACCCGGGAGAGGACACATCTCCAGAGCCCCAAAGTGGGGCTGTGAGGGGGGGACACACGCAGGTCACAGCTGAGCATCACCAGGACGTGACCGTCATCCCTTGCTGGTGGAGACGCAAATTCCTCTCAGTCTTTGCCGTGAGCTGTAATTTCAGGCCAGATTAATTAATTCCCCACCTCTCGTTTGCCCCCGAGAGCAGCTCCTGCAGCCGGGTCCCATGGGTGCAGCGGGGGGGCGGACAGGCCCTCCCCCAGGCTAAGGAAATGCAGAAAGATGGGGGGACCACCCAGCCACCTCCTGCCTGCACCCCAACACCAGGCGCATCCGCACAAGCGCCCGGTGGGACAATAGCTGAGGTGACCGGGTGGCATGGGGCTCTGTGGGGACAGTGGCCTTTGTCCCACTGCTCTGAAGGGCCACAGCATCACCAGGGGGTCACATCGAGATGCGGAGGAGGGGACAAGGAGGGGGGGGCTGGTGGGGAGACCCACAACAGGCATCGCCCAGGTGCCTCCCTCCCACACCCACCTTGGGTACCCCTCACCTCCCCCTTTGAGCCCCCACCCCTCCGCCTTGCAGATGCCTTACACCCCCCTTCAGCGGCCTGCTGCCCCCCCTCCTTGCACACCCCCAGCACCCCATTTTAGACACCTACCACCCTCCTTACCCCCTCCAACCTTGCAGATGCCCTTCACTCCCCTTTCCATGGCCCTCACAGCGCCCCCCCTCCCCCCCGTGCAGATGCTTTGCCTCCCCCATTTGCCCCCACCCCCTGCTCCCCCTGTGTTTCCTCCCTGCCATGGGAAATGCCGCAGTGAGCAGCCATGGAGCATCCTCCAGCCACACCGGCGGCACGGCACGGCCCGCCCGGGGGTACCGGGCATCCCCCTCCCTGCCCCGGTGCCGCTGCCTCCCACCTGACAGCTGAGGACCCCATCGGCCCATTGCTGCCGGCGGGCATGGCGGGGCTGGGGGGAGATAATTGCTTGATAACGATACTCTTAAGACATCCAAACAAAACACCAACAAAAATCACTACAATCACAAAAATGAATAGGTTTCGCAATAGGCTTTGCAGCCGTCAGCTCAGGGCAAACTCAAAGCCATGCAAGATTTTGTTCAACCATCCGACTTCTATTGCCTCTCGTAGATTTCTGCCATCCAAGTAGAAGGCAAATTAATTTTTCTTATTTTCTCTTTTGACTGATTCCCTGTCCAATCAACACACCAAGGAGTAGATCGCATGTAATGCCATTCTCCGTGTTCTGCCGTCTTCCAAACTGAAGGGAACTGCATTTGAGAAAGTGCTCGAAAGCCCAGCAGTTATCACCTCTGTTTTGGACCCGCGCTTCAAGGAGATGCAGTTTCTCAGCCCCAGCCTGAGAAGCGAGCTGCACCAGCCAGTGAGAACCACGCTGTTGTGGGTTTGCAACCACCAGTCCCCATCTGCCACCCAGTCTGGGGTGCCAAACTCGGATTCCAAAGCCACAGGCGCAGATGCCGGCAGCCAGCTGCCTGCTCGCAAGGACCCATGCACCAGCGCCCCATCTCAGAGCATCTATGACATCCTTTTGGGGTAGGACCCGAGGAGAGCATACCCGAGATCCACCAGCAACTGGAAAACTACATCCTGGAGCCCCTCTGCAAGCGCAGCACCAGCTGCTGCGCTGGTGGAAGAAGAACGAGCATCGCTTCCCGGCCGTGGGGCGGCTGAGCCGGCAGTACCTCGCCATCCCCACCACCGCCTTCCTGCCAGACCATGCCTTCGCTGCCGGGGAAAGCACCCTGCAGCATCGGTGCACTGTCCTGGCGCCAGAGAATCTGGTCCAAATTCTGTTCTTGCATCTGCGTTCTGATTTTTTAGAATGCACAATTTTTGGGATGGCGACTGAGAAATTAGGTCTTGTGGTTCCCATTGAAACACCCATTAATTCATACAACCAAAACCCAGCCACATGAAAAGGCGATGTTAAACCTCAGCCCCGAGGGAAAAGAAATGTGCCCGACCAGGTGCTAAAAGGCGCTCTGGCAAACCACCCCCCCTCTCCAAACTGCAGTTTGCTCTAGGAAACTGACAAGTTTTCTTCCTCTGCAGCCTTAGCGAGGCTGTAGATTTTTCCACCCTGCAGGGAAAGAAACAATCCTCAAAAGCAGATGTTATTCTGCCTGCAAGGAAAGCTTTAAAATATTTTTCTTTTTTTAAAGGCAGAATGCCTAAATGGAACATCCGAGCTGGTTTCTCCATGAAAATAACACTTTGCACTTGCACAGCAAAGCAACGCTCATTAACCAATCTCGGAAAGCTTCGCAGGCATTAAGAAACACTCCAAGTAACACACCTGCGTGCACCCTGTAAGCACACGTGCAAAGAGGAATCCCTGTTTACGCACCCCGGCTATATCAAACTGCACTATTTCCCTCACAAGCCATGATGGAAACGGGCCACGCTCCCATTCCTCGGCTCCAGAGCTCCGGCGATGCCGGGATCATGCCGACCCTCAGCCGCTGCGGGCATCAGTTCTTCCAACCATCCGCTGCCGGGTCAGCGACAGGAATCTGGGAGCAGGAAGGGGATTGTACCACCCAGGCTCCCCAAAATCCCACGCACTTAAGAGGAAATCGAATCTCAGGCTCCCCTAAGCCACCACATTTCTCACCGTGACCACTGCACTAACACCTAGAGCAGTTTTTAAGCAGCACGCACCAGGTTTAACCTCCACGCCTGAGAAAGTCCCTGTCCTGAGGGCTGCCGGTCCCCTCGGCCCAATGCAGGAGGCAGCAGCAAACCCCTCCAGACAGGGCAAGAGGTGCTTGTAAGAGTGACATCCAGCTAATAACCAAAAAGCACTTAAACCAACCCCAAACTTTGGAGACATTTAGTCTTGGGCCGGCAGCAGCATGTTGCTCAGTAAAGCACGCTTCCACGACTCCCCTCAATTAACCGTCACCTCCAGAGCCCGATCTCTGAAGGTGAGAAGTTCCTTTAGGTTGACTCTTGACGTCCCTTTCCCTCCCACAGGCAACGAGACCCCAAGTATTTCCACTTGAGAGTGCAGTTCCCCTTCCACGGGCACCCAGCTCGCTCTGCAGTTTTGGATTATCACTCAGCAGGGAGTGCGGGAGTCACGGCAGCAGTTGCATCGATAAGCAATCTGTGCAACAGTTCCTAAAACAGGGGCTGCCCACAATCAGAAGTTGACTCTTTGGCACAAACTCCCTCCACACCAGTCATCACACGGGGGGAAAAAAAACAACCAAGCTATTGTAGGGCTCAGTATTACCCATTTCTCCGCAGCTGGGCAGAAATACACACTTTTGCGGCTTTTCCCACACTGGAAAATTCAAAGCATTAGTACTAAGAAAAAGACTTATTTTTCTATTGCCTCTGTTGGAGGGCTCCGGCACGTGGTCTGCAACGAGCGAATATCCACACAAAAACAAGCCCCAAAAGTCCCACAAAGCTGCTCTACCTCTTACGGTTTATTGCTGGGGTCCCCACCAACACCTAAACCCACGTCCCACCCCCCACACGGTACATCCTTTGCCATTTTGAACTTTGCCGCAAAACATTTTACCATTTTCCACCCCTCTTTCTTGGGAAAAGAAAGAGGGAACGAGACAACTCCAAACCGCTCTCTTTTCTTTGATTTGCAGTGATCTGACAACCCCAGCCCTTCCCGCTGCCTTAGGCTTTGGGAAACAATTCAAGGGTCCTCAGCCACCAGTAAGGAACGAGCTGTTATTCATGGGCCAATCAGTAGAAACAGCAGCCCCGATCATTAGGAGAAAGTCTCATTTTTCAGTCATGGATTTTCACGGGTTTTGTTTTCAGGCCACCCAAACAGGGCGCGCTTTTAGAGCCATCAGCAATTAAATTCTCTGTCCCCTCCAGAAAAGCCTTTTCCTAAAGGCGCTCTCCTTCCAAGGGCAGACCCACAAAAAGAAGCCCACACTGCTTAATCCATTTCACAGAGAATTTCAAATGCAAACAACAATTAAACAGGACGTCTTTTCCCCGCTTCAGGGAAAGCCACTAATATAGACCTTGGCAACAGATTTAGCAAATCTATCATTGTAATGCCTTTGCATTTCCCATTTCCACCTGGAGAGCAGGCTGAAAGGACTCTCATAAAAAAAAACCCAAACCAACCACAAAACATATTCCTGTCTAGGGGGTAATTTTATGAAACGATTTGAACACCATAACGATTTGAACATCTTTTTACAGGTACAAGGCAACAAGAAACATTCTCCAGGTGAAAAAAAAAGAAAACAACACCTATTCACCTCTTTACCCCAAAGATCTTTTCACCACATGGATTCCACCACCAATACACAGCTGCTAAATATCCCCGGCTGCTGCCGATCCGTAAGAAACCCTTCAAAATACAAGAGAACGCCGAGCCCGGCATGCTGACCGTGCTGCCAGGGCTGTGAGTCAGAGCTGGACAGAGTTGCAGCCCCTGAGGTTGAAATCAGACCCACGTTTAGGCACAACCCGGGGTTTTAAGCCTCGCTACAAACCAGACCCCCGCTTTTCAAGAAAAACAGGGAGATTCACCTCAAAATAAACCACGTTCTCGACGCCAAAGGGGCGCTGGTCCATGGCCGCCGCCGCCCTTAGGGCCAGTTCCATGGGGCTTCACTTGACCTGGAGCAGAACTCGAGGGCGTGAGGACAACAAGCCCCCTACACAAAATCTAAAAAAAAGGAAAATTTAAATAAGAGTTGCTGTTACTCACCCACCAAAGCCTAACCACTACAACTGGCCCTTTCACAACCAGGCCTGATCGCAGAAGAAAACTGAAATATCCCAATTCCCGGTTCAAACACAAGGCGTGGAGCTGCCCAGACCCCACGTGTGGGCTGGGCAGACGGGGGGGCTCTTCTTCTCAAAACCCGCAGGAAGAGAAAGGGCAGGAGTGTTTTCCCAGCCCTGGAAGAGGCTGTGGGGAGAAGGTGGGAGGGAGGAAAAGGCTGCCCAGGAGTGGAGTCAGGGGAAGGAGAGGGCTCCATCCATAGGGGAAACGCCATTCCTGGCCACACAGGCTGGATTTGGGGGCTCTCCCTGAGGGAAACACTGCTCCCAGCCATGCAGGAGGCTGTAGGGCAACGACAGAGATGGATTTGGGGGCTCTCCCTGAGGGAAACACCATTCCCGCCAACGCAGGAGGCTGTGGGGACACCCCGGGAATAGGTTTGGAGACACTCCCTGAAGGAAACCCCATTCCCGGACACACAGGAGGCTGTGGGGCCGCCCGGGGGACAGATTTGGGGGCTCCCCCTGAGGAGAGCCTGTGGGGAGGAGGGAGGCGGGGGCCGCCCCAGGGCCGGGGCCACTCCTGGAAGGGGAGGGGGGGATCTCCAGCCGCCCACGCGGGGCTGCCCGAAGCCTGAGGAGATGAAAAGAAGAGGAGAAAAGCCAAGAGTTCCCTCACCGCCATCGCCTCTCACAGCCCCGGCCCTCCCCGCCGCGCCTCATGGCGGCTGTGTGCGGTGTCACCTGAGCGGGGGGCGGGGGCTGTGGCAGGAAAAGGCGAGAGGGGAAGGGAAGGGCGGCGCCATTTTGAATGGGAGGAGAGGGGAAAGGGGGGGCGAGAGATGGGGGGGGGGGTGAGCGAGGGTGTGAGGGGAGTAGGTGTTGTGTGAGGGGGGAGCGAGGGGGGAATGGGTTTTCGGGAGAGGGCGGTTTGCAGGGCTGTGAGGTGCCTGTGAGAGAGGAGGTCCCGCAGGGAGGTGAGTGGAAAGGGCTGTGTGTGAAAAGAAAAGCTTTAAGGACAGGCCGGGCTGGGGAAAGGTGGTGGGCCCTGAGGGAGGGCTTGGGGACCGGGGCCGGAAGCGTGGGTTTGGGGGCAAAACTCTGGGACAGAAACTGCAGGACAGGGCCAATCTGAGTATGCAGTTTAGCGAAGCTTCTAGGAAAAGGTGACCAAACGCGCCTCTTGTCCTTTTGTGGGCTGGTTTTGTCTAAGTTATTCATGCGAGTGGACTTTTGCCACATGGGATGGGAACTTTCGCTTCCCGGGATAGCTGATGCCCCTGGATAACCACTGCCCGCGAAGCACTGCGAAACCCCGTGATCAAAAATGAGAACAAAGGCCGGGTTTTGCCTCTCAGAAGGATCTCTAAGCCCCATCTCCAAGCTATTTTCAGTACCTTTCTGGTTGTTTTCTTCCCCCCCATCCCCGTGATGTTCGTCGGGGGGGCTGGCGGAGCTCTGCAGGCAGATGTCCGGCTCATTTTGGGGAGGGCAGGGATGGTTTCGGCCTCGCATTGCCCGACGCGGAGAGAAGCTGTGGTGCGGGGCTCGTTCTCCTCGGCGCGGCGTGGCCCCGCCCCCTCGCTCGCGTTTGCCGCGGCGACGCAGGGGGGCGTGGCCCGGGTTTTCGCCTCGGCACATGCGCGGGTGGGCGGACGTGAGGGGGAGCACTTCCGGTGTACGGCGGAGGGCGGGAGCTGCGACGGTCGGTACCGGGGGAGACGGGGGGACCGGAGCCGAGGAGGGCGGGAGCGGGCGGGCGGGGTGGCGGCGGCGGCGGCGGCGCGGAGGTGTGCAGGGCCAGTTCGGGGGGTTTGTGGGGTGGCGGGACCGGGCTGGGGGGCTCGGGGGGCGGTCTGGGCCTGTTTGGGGGGGGCGGAGCCGAGTGGGGGGTCCCCGGGGGAAACAGAGCCGATTCAGGCCACGTCCCCCGCTGCCGCCCCCTCACCCCCCGCTCGCTCTCCGCAGGTGGCGGCAGCCCCGGCCGCAGCGCAGGGTGCCCGGGGCCGGCCTGGCGGGGCGCTTGGCTCCGCTCTGGGCTCCGCTCTCAGCCCCCCCCTTCCTCCGGCAGGTCAGCCCGGCCGTGCCCCCTTCGCCCGCCTCCAGCCCACGGCCGAGTCCCCCCAGGTACCCCCGAGATGGGTCGGGGGTTGTCAGCGCTGGGCCCTCTGAAGCGGGGGTGGGTGGTGGGCACGGGCATTGCTGGGAGCCCGTGGGCAGCCCTGGGACCCCCTTAAAGCCCACGGAGACCCGCGTGGCCCCCTTGTCTCCCCCAGAGCCGACGGGGAGCCGTAGCTGTGGAGTCAGCTTAAGGAGTCTGCCCTAAGGACTGCTGCTTTTTGGAGCGTTGGGGGAGGGGGAGGGGTGGAGGTGTGGGGAGTGGAGGTGTGTGGGAGGAGTCCCGTGTCTTGAGGGAGGTTTGGGGATGTTGAGCAGCTTTGGGGGAGTGGGGGAGGGGTCCCCTCACTTGGAACCCCCTGGTTCTTCTAAACTGTGGGAGGCAGCGGGCATAGGGGGAAGGCAGTAGAGTGGGTTGCTGTGTTTCAGTCCTTGGTTGAGAGTCAGCGACTCTGCTCCCTTGCTGCTCAGCAGACTATTAACTCCGTGGGGCTGTTTCTCCAGGCAGGCTACGACTACAGAAACGGACCGACTTCCTCAGAAGAGTTGTTAGCGGTGACGTCTCCTGTGAATGTACTGCCTGACGTTGGATAGACCTGGCACCACACAGCAGCTCAGAGCCCCACAGCGTATGCTGCCATGCTCATTTGGCTCCATCAAATCCTCCGACCTGAGAATACCAAAGGTACGGAGTTGAAACGGGCCCTTCCTCACCCGCTGAGTCAGATGAACCTTTTTGTGCCCAAGTTGGCTGGGGACTGCTCCTGCCTCGCCGCCTTCAGGCGGAGCATGGCTGTGAGCAGGGGAGCTCAACACACAGTGCTTGCTGATTGCACCTGCTCCCTCGGGGGAGCACCCGCAGCGGTGGGATGGGAGGAGGGAGGACAGCACGAGGGCTAGAGACAAACATTTTATTTCTTTAACATTTCACATAGGGGGTACCCCAGAGGGGTTCCCGGCCCCACACCCCACAGCCGCTCAGTATTCGGGGCACTGTTGGTCTCCTGGGCCTGGCGCTGTCACCACTTGCAGGGCTGGCAGAAGCAGACACGGCTAGTGGCATCTCCACCAGCCCTTCAGGTAGCCCCACAGCCAGGCGCAGCCCTGCCGTGGGCATCTTCCTGCCCTGCACAGCCCTGGGTCTGCCTGGCCACACTCCCTGCCCATGGTCTTGCAGGACTCCTCCCTCTTTGCCTTCAAGGCCTGTAAAGCGCAGGTGATCTCCCGCACCACCTTGTCCATGTCCATGGCTGGGGGCCTTCCGGGGGACAGGTGCTCGTCCGTGGGCCTCTGTGTCCTGTCCATCCCCTGCCGGGGAACCCACTCTTTCTCGGTCCCTGCTGGCAGCTCCTGTGGAGGCTCCTGGCTGAGGACCAGCCCCAGTTTCCCCACTGCCCCACCAGCAGCCATGGGAGAGCGGGGTTGTCCTGAGTGTGTGAGCACCACTGGCTCTGTTGCTGCACTGGGCCAGGGCTCCAGGAAGTGGTAGAGGGAGCTCCGGGAAGAGGAGCTGCTCCTCAACAGGCTGCTGCAGTCCTCCGAGTTGGCCAGCGAGCACAGGCTGCAGGGGCTCTTGCGGTGGCCCTCGGGGGGCCCAGGAGCCCGGGGGGTGCCTGGACCAGAAGGAGCTGTCCCCACTGATAGGACCTATAGGCGGGAGAGGAGGGCAGGGGGACCTGTGGGCTTGGGGGGGGGGGACAGGGGGTAGAGAGAGGCATCTCTGCTCGGATGGTATATGGTTGGCAGGGAGCCCAGTGGGTCCTGTGGGGCCCGGTGCTCCCTCCTCGCTGCCTCCTCGGTTGCCCTGCAGAGGAGGAGAGAGAAGAGAGCCCGCTGCACCCCGTCTCCTCCGCTGGAGCCCGCGGGCAGCACCCCCTCCTCAGCAGGCGGGCAGGGCTGCCCAGTGCAGGCAGGGCAGGGCACAGGCTGAGGGTCTGGGGCAGCATCTGGGGGTCTCCCCCACACTCCCTGCTTCTCCTGCATCGACTTGAGCTCCCATCCTTCATCTGCTAGTCAAGAAGCTGCTGAGGGAGGGGACGGAGTGAGCGGCCGGCAGCCCCCGGCACAGCCCCGGCTCAGGGCTGCCGTGGGGTGTGGGCTGTTTGCATGGTGCTCGGTGCCAGGGACACTCACCGCTCTGCTCCTCTGGGCGGGCTCTCGTGTCCGTCGTCCCTTGCTTTGGCTTCTTCCAGTCCCTCTGCAGGACCCCGGGAGCTGGGTGAGACGGGAGCAGCTCCCAGCCCCGCGCCGCAGCCCCCCACCCCACCCCACGCTGCGGCACAGTGCGGTGCAGCAGTCGCCTACCTGGAGCCGCTTGGTCCGTAGCACAGAAGAGACCGCGCTGAGCCCCATCAAAAGCATCACGAGCAGAGCCAGGTGAGCTGTGGGGGGGACGTTGGAGTCCCTCCTGGCACCAGCTGCGGTGCAGCCGCGCAACCCTGGGGTGCCCCCCATGGGAAATGTTAAAGAAATAAAATGTTGGTCTCTATCCCTGGTGCTGTGGTTCCTCCTCCCATCCCGCGGCTGGGGCTGTGCCCCCCTCAGTGCCCGACCCAGTGGGACAGGCTGGCACTGCTGGCACCCACCAACCTGGGGGGGTGGGGGTGTCGGGGGAGCTGGGTGGGCTGGAGAAAGGGAGGAAGCACCTCTTGAAACCAGCTCGGCCCTCCCCAGCCACAAAACCCTCCCCAGAGGCACCAGAGGGGACCCCCAGATCCTTGAAGGGCTGCCCCAGACTCCCTCTGGCCTGCAAGAGTCCCCCCCAGGACCCCATAAGGGCAGCCCAGGACCCCTTACAGACAGCCCAGTGGCGTCCCAAATCTGGGTTCTTTACCTGCTGGGCAAGCCAGTAACACGCTGTGTGGGAGCAGCCAGCCAAGCCGGTTTCAGAGCACAAGAGGTGAGAGGCAGGGAGCTGCCGTCCCACTCAGCTCCATCTCCGCCGTGCCTTGGCTGTGCAGAGAGAACTTGGGGGCAGCTGCAAAACAGCTCAGCCCAGGCTTATCTCAAGATGGCACAGAACAACCAAAACCAAATGGCCCTTAGCAAACAAAATGCCCCGAGTCCCATCCCACCACTCTTCCCGTGACGTTGAGTGCCAGACATCACAAATTGGCAACAGAGACTTCGCTATCACCCCACCAGAGGGAAATATCCCAGACAGTGTAATCCACTCGGGCATAATCCTGCACCCTCACCGAGTCAGGAAATATAAACCGCAGGGTCTGGGGAGACAAATGGGGAATCCTCCAAGGATACAGCTGGCCCCTAGGAGATCCGTCCCCCCCCATCCAGGACGCTGTACAGGGTAACTTCCCCGGGATGGAGCGACCTCACCTGAGAGAGAGAGGGTAAGTGACTAAGAAACATCCGTACGGTATAGGGCATGCGATTGAGTTTGTGACTGGTGCACTCTTCTAAGGTATTAATATCTAGCGCCCTTGTGGTTTGTGTTGCTACTTGTCGGGGGCATTTGTAGCTCGCAATAGTGGATCCCGCTAATTTCTTTTAAATTGCAATAGTGTAATCGCCATCGCACACACAGAACTTGCAATAGTGACGTATTGGACCCGTGAGCGAAGTCCAAAGAAATTGTTAATTTGAACCTCTCAGTGAAGCCCTTTTTCCCGTTTCGTCACACTCCCCGAGCCACTGGGTAAAGCGACACCTGGCAAAAAAACCACCACCACCACCCCAAAAAAAACCCCACACCACATCCCCCACTCCCCACCCACCCCTTCTCCCCCCATCACAGCCATGGGGCAAACTCCCACCACCACCCCCCCAATCTCAGCTCGGCCGTGACCCCCCCGAGACACTGGAACGAAAGCAACGGAGAGCGAGCTCAGGCTCGTGTGAGCTGGAGAGATTTCTCTTTGTTTTTTGATGTTGTCGTTGGGTGGGTTTTGGTTGGTTTTTTTCACAGAACACTTTGCAGTGTGGTGTCGCAGCCCCCAGGGCCGGCGCTGGCACCGCCACCTCACCCCCGGCTCTCGTCCCTCTTGCCCGATGGCTTTCACCACTTTCCTTGCTTGGTTAGTTTTTTTTTTCCTTTGTACCTTTCTTTTTTTATTTTTGGGGGTTTTGTTTCCTTTTCCTTTTTTTTCTCTTCCCCCCCCTTTTTCCTCTTCCCTTTTTTCTTTTTCCCCTTTTTTTCTTCCCCCCCTTTTATCTCTTTTTCTGTTTGTTCTTCTTTCCCCTCTTTTTTTTTCTTCCCCCATTGTTTTCTTTTGTTTTTTTTTTTCTTTTCTTTTTCTCTCTTTAAACATCTCTCAAGCTTTCTCCGAAGGAACAGCCCCTGGCTCTCAGCCAGCAGAAGGAGACTATGGAAGAGCTCTGGCACCCGTGGGATTGCTTTCCTTCTCCCGCCTCGCACTCAGTAAGAGTGTGTTTTCCAACTCATTTTTTTTTTTATTAAGAAAATAAACAAAAATAATGCTCCAGCTATCAGTTTTACAAGGCATAGAAAATCTCTAAAAGGGAAACAGAAGCGCAATGTGCTGAGGTATGAAAACCTGAGGTAGTTTTTGTGTGTGGATGTGTGTGTGTCATTTGGGGTTGGGGGTTGTGTGTGTTTTATTTTTGAAATTAAAAAAAAACTAATAATTTTGCTAGTGTTTTGGGTTTTTTTTCCCCGTGCCCTGGGCTGACAACCTCTTGGAAATCTGTTTTCCCCCCCTGCCCCTCTTTTCCCACCTTCTCTCCTTGCAACCGGGATCTTTCCCCAAAGCGTTTACGGCCGAGCACGGCCTTTCTTTAACCTCTAGAAAAGCCGGCTTGTGCTAAAAAACAAACATCCCCCTCCCGCCCCCACCCCCTCTGAAATGAAATAAATAAATAAAATCCTTACAAAACTTAAAAATCGCCGTTAGTTTTGTTATCGTTACATTAATTCTAAAAACTGATGAGCTGCTGCGCTGTGTGCCGCAGCCCAACCGCCCCCCCTCAGCGCTGGGTGAGCTCCTCTGGCCATGCCTGGGATGAAAAACCGGTGGCTTTTAGGAAATAAAAAATAAAAAATTAAAAAAAAAAGAATAACAAAACCTCTCTTTCTCTCTCTCTCTGCCTGTGTTAGTCCAACTAAAGGGAGAACGTCGGGAGGCGAGGGAGGAGGAAGGGGGAGGCTGTGGGATGGAGAGAGCCCTCCCCGTACCCCTCGGCTGTGCATCCTCACAGCGCTGCGGGGAATGGGGGTGGGGGGGTCTTTGGTTTGCACAGGGTGGCCGTGGTGGGGGCTCAGCCCCATCCTTACAGTGCTAGGGAGCACGGGGCTACCAGGTGCAGAGTCCCACCCCCAGTGAGGTGCTTTGGTGCGTTGAGGTGTTAGATGGGGTGGCACAGCCCCTGCCCGCCCCGGGAGGGGGGACACCACCTCTCCGGTGGCACTGGATGGGTGGGAGGGAGGGAGGGAGCAGAGCTCCGGGAGCCATGGAGAAAGGTGTGGGGGTGTCCCTCATCGTGGCAGCCCCCAGCAGCCCTACCCCGCCACCCGGCCACCCCAAGGGACACCCAAGCCCCATCTTGGTCCTCTCCCCGTTGGGTGATGCCCTTCCACCCACCCCGGAGGTGCTCTCCTCTCCTGCGGGGGGGACGCCCAGCGCTCACCTGGCTAGAGAAGCACCGGGGGGGTGCTTAGGGGGCATCTGAGCTTCCCAGTTACAAGGGCATAATTAGTGCACCATTAATAACCATTAATAACCACTTTGGTTTTGCTAACCAACTGCGGCGAGGCCCCCACCCCGCTTTAGCACAGGCTTCCTGATGCCAACGCCTCCCCGAGCCACTGGGTAAAGCGACACCTGGCAAAAAACCACCACCACCCCAAAAAAAAACCCCACACCACATCCTCCACACCTCACCCACCCCTTCTCCCCCCATCACAGCCATGGGGCAAACTCCCACCACCACCACCCCCAATCTCAGCTCGGCCGTGACCCTCCCGAGACACTGGAAAGAGAGCAGCGGAGAGCAGCTCAGGCTCGTGTGAGCTGGAGAGATTTCTCTTTGTTTTTTGATGTTGTCGTTGGGTGGGATTTGGTTGGTTGTTTTTCACAGAACACTTTGCAGTAGAGGACAAAAACGTGGTGTCGCAGCCCCCGGGGCCGGCGCTGGCACCGCCACCTCCCCCCACCTCCCCCCACCTCCCCCCTCCCCCGGCTCCTGTCCCTCCTCCTGCCCGGGGGATGTTCCCACTTTCCTTCCTTGGTTTGTTTCCTTTCTACCTTTCTTTTTTAATATGTGTTTTTTTTTTTCTTTTGCCCTTTTTCTTCTTTCTCCCTTTTGTTTTTCGCTTCCCCCTCCCTTTTTCTCTTTTTCCCCTTTTTTTTCCGATTTTTTTTTGCCTTTTCCCCCATTTTTCTCTGTTTCCCCTTTCCCCCCCATTTTTATTTTTCTCTTTTTTCACTTCTTCCCCCTTTTTTCTCTTTTTCCCCTTTTTTCTTTTTCCCTTTTTGTTTTTTGCTTTTTCCCCCTTTTTCTGTTTCCCGTCCCCCCCGTTTTACTTTTTCTCTTGTTTTACTTTTTTCCTCTTTTCCCCTTTTGTTCTTTTTCCCTTTTTTTTTCTTTTCCCCCCTTTTTTCTCTGTTTCTCCCTTTTCCCCCGTTTTAATTTTTCTCTTTTTTTACTTTTTTCCCCTTTTTTTATCTTTTTCCTCTTTTTTCTTTTCCCACTTCCCCCCCCCCCCCCCCCCCCCCTTTTTTTTTTTCCCTCTTTTTAAACAAGCTGTCTCCCGAAGGAGCGGCCCCTGGCTCTCCGCTGGCAGAAGGAGCCTACGGAAGAGCTCTGGCACTGACACGGGCGGGAACACCCACTCACACATCGCAGCACAGCAGTTAGTTTGGCAACACCCCCACCCCCTGTCACAAGTGAGACCTGCACAGACAAAAGGCTCCTGAGTGAGGGCACTGGGGCAGCCCCACCTTAGAAGCAGCAGAGGAGCAGAGCCGTCCGGAGCCATCAAGAGCACAGGAAGGGCTATTCAGGGCCTCATTGTCTGCGCCGAGTGACCGTCTGCCGAGAACCGCTCTGGCGGCTCAGAGCTCAGCCCCAGCAGCAGTCTGGAGCCAACGGGGAAAAGTACACTGGGAGGAAGACTGGCAGCCTTCCTCCACAACGCCCCGGAGAGAATGACCAGAGTGCTGCCTATCCCCATCGCTTTTCCAACTCGGTTCTTTTTTTATTAGAAAATTAATTAAAAAAGGATCTCCAACTCTCAGGTTTCCAAGGCACACAAAATCTCTAAAAGGGAGACACAAGCGTGAGGTGCTGAGGTACCCAAACCTGCCCACGTTAGTCCAACTAAAGGGAGAGCGTCGGGAGGCGAGGGAGGAGGAAGGGGGAGGCTGTGGGATGGAGAGAGCCCTCCCCGTACCCCTCGGCTGTGCATCCTCGCAGCGCCGCGGGGAATGGGGGGCTGTGTGTTTGGGGGGGTCTTTGGTTTGCTCCCCTGACCCGCTGGGGGTGGGGGAGGAGGGTTTGGGAGGGGGGGATATCCGGCAGTGGGGTTACATTCATCGGGCGGTGCTGGGCGGCACGGCGGGAACCTCCCTTGCTGTGCTGCGAGGCCGGGGCTCCCGGAGCGTGTTTCTGCTCCTGCTGCTTCACCTGCTGGAGCATTTCCCTCATCTTGCGCTGTGCAGTCTTGGGGAGGAGAGGGGAAAAGCAAGAGGTGGAGGTCAGGGCACCGCTTCTCCCCCCACCACCCACCCCCGAGCCCCCACCGAGCATCTCGACACTCCCAACAAGCTGTAATTAATTTCAGGTTTGTTATGGGTTAGTCCCACAAATTGATGCAAGGAGACGGAGCCAATTAAGACTGAAATATTTATTAGCAAGCGGCAGCAAGCAAAACAGCGCTGGGCGGCCCGGGAGTCTCACTCCGCCGACGGCTCGCACCCGTTTCCCGAAAGTCCCTGGTTTTATACTCTTCTTTTTCCGGTAGAGGGGTACTCTGTGCTGTGGGATCCGTCTAAAATGTCTTTTGTTCCCTCCTAGTGCAACAGTGAAAGAGCGAAAGAAGAAGCATCTCAGAGTTTTGAGAAATTATCTCATGTCCTGGAAGAGAAGAAATCCGCAGCTCTTAGGGCAATTGAAGCTTCTAAGAATTTAAGGCTGGAAAAATTGCAAACACAAGCAGAAGAATCTCAAGGGCTCCTGGAAAATAATGGCCTTGTAGGACTTGCTCAAGAACTGCTTAAAGAAACCGATCCATCTTGTTTTGTTCAAACAGCAAAACAACTTCATGTCAGGTATCTTATTAATTATCTTCCGTTTGAGGTACAGGTACTGTTCCAGGGATGTCTGGTCAGTCATATTCTTTGGACACCTGCTAGGAAAGTACTGAATGCAAGTACTTTGTGTTGCAGAGCCTCAGAGGCGGTCCCGGTACCATTCAGTAGAAATTCCTATATTACAGTGTGCGTTAAAAAACAGCCCAGAGGAGGGGCTCTGTCCTGCGCCAACGCCTAGCCTTCTTCAGTAGGACTGCAGTGGAAGGGTAACCCATTCAGCTCACTGATACAGTCCTTTGCTCAGAGATTGCATCGGGTATTTGCAAGTTAATCTAACAGGTCTCTTCTGGCTTTAAACTCTTTGATCTGAATAGTTGTGCTCCATTAGCGCTTCACACCTATTTTGTTCTTTGAATGTAATGCCCCAAATTGTTAAAATGCTCTGCCAACCAAAAGATTCCCTGTTAGTTATCTTTACACTGATGTACAAAAGGCCTTTAAATTTTGCATTTTAATTCTGTCTAGAGAGACAAGTTTCTGGGACACATGAGTAAGTACCTGAAAAGAGAACTTTTTCTAAAGCAAAACCTAGCGGCTTTGCTTTAAGGAATGCACCCATGTGAATTCCTTTTTCCCTCTTCTGCCATCCCTCTGCTTCTGTGCTTTCAGAATCCAAAAAGCTACTGAATCTCTGAAGAGCTTCAAGCCAGCAGCTGAAACTACTTTCGAGGACTTTGTGATAGACATAGCCAAGCAAGAAGAGATCCTTGGTGACTTGTCCTTCCATTCCAATGGTAAATTATGAGAGCATCACGTCTTTCTTGAGTTACAGCTTTAAGGGCTTCTCTGGAAAGAGGCAAAACTTGTGCAGGGCTGCAGTTGCAGAACTCAATCTTGTGACTTGCATTGTCCCTTCTGCCTCTGTGATTCACAAGGCACTACCTGGCAGCAATGCTAGCTTCAGCTTTGATAAAGAAGCTAAGATGCCATGGCATTCAGAACCAGTTTACATTGGCTTCCAAAATATTGTAGTTAAGTAATACTAGGTCTTCCTAGCAGCTTTTTGTCGTGATTGCATGACAGAAAAGAATAGGTTTTTATATGGTTTTTTAGTTGCCAGCAAAAATAAATAATACAACTTTCAAAGTAAAACCAGAAAGGATTTAAGTGCATGAACAGACCCATCCTCATCTGCACTCTTTGACTGAGTCAGATTTCCCCCCCCCACTGTCCCCCCAGTGCTGTAGCCACTCAACAAAGGGCTTCTGTGTTTAATTCTAAAACAACATGTATCTACATTTGAGGTTTTTTTCTCCTGAATCTCTGTCATTCCAGGTCTAGAAATACCAGAAATCAATGAAGAGCAGAGCAAAATGTACAACAAAGCTCTGATCAGTTGGGAATGCCCTGGGAAGACAGACTCAGCTGATATCTATGTTCTTGAGTATCATAAGCTTCATAGAGAAGAGGAGAGTACAACGTGGCAGGAGATCGAAGTTTGCAGCAAGAGCAAAGTAATATCTGATCTCGATGACGACAGCAGCTATGCCTTCAGAGTTCGAGGATATAAAGGATCCATCTCTAGCCTCTCTAGCCCTTGGAGCCGAGAAGTTATCTTGCGTACGCCTCCAGCCCCAGGTATTGGGTTTTCTTATGTCCACGAGCTGCTGGTGGTGTTAAGAGCTGTAGGTGGTTTCCAGTAGCTCCCAGACTTCTACTACACTGTTACCGGTTGTATACATGTTTAAAAGCACTGTTAACAAACAGGTTAAGTAGGTAGCATACTGAGACTGTGTTAGCTTGCGTAATGTTCCTGGTAGCCTTTAAAAGCGAGGAATTCTAGTGCCAGCGTGACTTAAAATATAGTTTATAAGCACAGAAATACTTAACTAAGAGAAAATTTTTTGGGATGCTGTTTTTCAGTTCTCAGTTTTCTTTTTGATGACAAATGCGGGTACAACAGTGAACATCTCCTGCTGAACCCAGGAAGAACCTCTGTGGAAAGTAGGGCTGGATTTCCTCTACTGCTGGGGTCTGAGCGCATGCAGGCCGGATGCTACACAACCCTGGATTACATCATTGGCGACACTGGGATTGCCAAAGGGAAGCACTTCTGGGCTTTTCACGTGGAAGCCTATTCCTACCTGGTGAAAGTGGGAGTTGTTTCTAGCAACAAGATACAGAGGTTGTTCCATAATACCCATGATGTGACCAGCCCAAGGTAAATTGCAGACTCTTGCTTAATACATGTTTTGTATAAGGAGATGGCTTTTTAAAAAATAAATTAAGAGCGAGCCTGGTCTCAATTAGTATACAAGATGAACCTAAGCAGTGGGAAGTGGCTTGAAGGATATAGTGTAAGCAGGTTGTCCTGTTCATCCTCTACTATTAGTAGGAAGATGTTCTAATTGTCCAGAGTCCTATTTTCTTTCTTTCTGGGAAAGAAATCGGGTTTCTACAGATATCAAGATATGTCAGTTAAAGCAAGAAGGTTAAAAAAGAGAAAAAAAAGCATCATTTGCAAGATTGAAGCAATGCTTAGTTGTCAATAGTAAGATTCTGCCTTAATTCCCTTAGCATACTAGGTTTGGCAGCCACTCAGAGGTACAATGTTCACTGTGCATATCTGTGTGTCTTTGCTGTAGCTTGCGTCATGGTGGATTCCAAGTCACTGGCTCATCCCAGGCTATAGATTTGCATATGACACTGGAGTGCTACTGAGCACAAGCCAAAGTGCAGTGGATAAACCAGCAAAAAGATTTCCAGCTCTCAATTACAGTTGTAGTAAGCCTGGATGTGTCTAGGAACTGCAGGCTGGGAGGCTATCTCCCAGGGGCTCTTAACTTTTTCATGAATCTAACAAAAGTGTTGGCCTTCTGCTGTATAACATACTGAAATTATAAAAACGCCAGTGTCTCAAGCTTCTGAAAGTCAGATGGAGACTTTTTGAAAAATGAGAAATTAGATCCTGATTTTCTCATTTCTCCCGGTCCCTGCCAGGAGGGAGTGAAGCTCAGCCCCGCTCCCTCCTTTTACAGGGAGGAAAACAAAATGGAAAAAAGAAAACCAAATTGTCCTATATTAGAAGTGTATAATTCCATTTTAAGGGTAGGGCAGCAATAGGGCTGGTACCACAGCCCCCCAGCCCCACAGCCACTGTGGGTCACCGGCGTAATAATGTACCTCTCCGGTAATTAAAGTTTCTTTTGGGAAGGGGGGAGAGATGGGGACTCTCCTGCGCCGGGACCTTTCCCCTCCAGGGAGGCAGAGCCGGAGCAGCGAGCACGGTCCTGCCCGGAGGGCAGCGTGGAGGGGACGCGCACGGGCATCCGCATGCGCACGGAGGAACAGCAGCAAGGAAACCCCGGCACTGCACCTTTCCCTTCCTCCGAGCCTTTTTCTTTTCCTCTTTTTAAGGGCTCAACCAGTTTCTTCCCCCTCTGACCGTCACCATGGGGCACTGGCACCAGCAGCTTTGCAAAACCCCATCCTGTAAAAGCCGCCTGATTTTGGCCCTGTTTGGGGATGCGCTGCTTCCATCCTTACAGAACAAACTGATAGATTTGGTTTTCTCCCCCGTCCCCATTTAGCAAGAAGCACCAACGTGCCGTTGTCGGTTTGGGTCGGTTTGCTGCAGAAAAAGGCTCCCGCAGGGGACGGGATAAGCCGATGGCAGGAGGGTCCCTGCACCCATCCCACCGCTGCTGGTGGAGGGCGGCAAGGGGACCTTTTCTTCGGGGTTGTCCTCTCCTCCCGGGCTCTGCAGCCCCACGCCGCAGCCCAACGACCCCCCCGAGATGGGAAGAGAGCACGAGAACCATCTCTGCTCAACAGCTCAAGAGGAAAAAACAAAATAAACGAAAGAGATAAAATAATACAATAGGATGAGATACAATAACGCAGGAGCACCCGCCCCACTCGTGGCACTACTTTTATTCTCGGCCACTGCAGTGATTGGGGGGTTTGACAGGATGGACCTTCCAAGGTCCCCTCCCACCCAAACCAGTCTTTGGGTCCATGACTGGAAGTGTCTGAGGTCAGGTTGGATGGGGCTGCAACCAACCCCGTCTACTGGATCCCAAACCACCCAGAAATCCAATCCAAACTGTTCTTTGGGTCCGGTTGGAGGTGTTCAAGGTCAGGTTGGATGGGGCTGGGACCAACCTGGTCTACTGGAAGGTGTCCCAGCCGATGATGGGGAGGTTGGACTGGATGGACCTTCAAAGGTCCCCTTCAACACAAACCGTTCTGTGGGTCTATGACTGGAAGTGTCCAACGTAAGGCTGGATGAGACTGGGACCAACCTTCTCTACTGGTTCCCAAACCTTCCAGCCCAAAAATCCAACTCAACCAACCCAAACCTTCTATGAGTCTGATTGGAGGGGTTCAAGGTCAGATTGGACAGGGCTGGGACCAACCTGGTCTGTTGGAACCCAAACCACCCAAAAATCCAACTCAACCAATGCAAACCATTCTGTGGGTCTGAGTGGATGTATCCAAGGTCCGGTTGGATGGGGCGTTGAGTAACCTGCTCTACTGGAAGATGCCCCTGCCGAAGACAGGGGAGGTTGGACGAGATGGACCTTCAAATGTCTCCTCCAAGCCAAACCAATCTGTGTGTCCATGACTGGAAGGTCCGAGGTCAGGTTGGACGGGGCTTGGAGCATCCTGAGCTGCTTGAAGCTCTCCCTGCTAATGGCCACCCCACCAGAGGTTGGCGGTTGCCGTGTCACCACGGTCAGTCAATCAGCGATGAACATGTCACCCTGATGTCACAAGAGGTGCGTGGCACACCCACTCAGGGGGTATAAAAGGGCCCACCGGGTGGTGGGTCCCACACTTTGGAGGAACGTCCATAAGATGACCTCTAACATGGCTGTCGCCACCAAGAACCGACCTGCCAGCGTGAGGCGGACCAAGATGGACTTCTGGGATGGGATGGAGCACACCTTCGCTATGTCCAGCGTCACCGCTGAAGGTACGGCCAACCGCAGCCACCTCTCCGACAGCCAAGACTCAAGGGCTTGTCACCATTTCGGAGCCAGCCCTGACACTTGGCGTCTGCCACCGCGTCGCGGCTCAAGGGGGAGATGTTTGGGGTGGACCTGAGAGCTGGTGGAGATGGGGCCTGACCTGGTTCTTCTTTGTTTTTTCAGAGCGAACGGCCGTCTGGGATGCAGTGGCTGGCTACATTCAAGACCAACTCCTGCTCCACAAGGTGGTGCAACACCCACGTCCTCCTCATGCACCATGAGGGGTGGTGGGATCCCCCTGGGGCGTGGCCTGCTCTCACCCTTCAACTCCTCAGAAAACAGGAATCTCACCCCAAAAGTCCCCACTGACGGCCAAACGGGGCCTGTGCAATGTTGGTGTCACTTCTGGTAGGGCTGATCCAGGTCGCTGGAGACCCCCCCGGGATGGCCTCATCCTGGTTCTGCCCAAACTCCAGTGCTGGTTTTTTCTCCTGAGGAGGGGAAGGACTCAACATCTCCTCCCCAAAGTTCTCCCCACCGCCCAGCTCGTGCCTCCAAACGGTGGGAGAGGGCAGGATCCAGCCTGAAGCACCATCCCTGGATGGGGGAGGTCACCTCCAGATCTTCCCTCTAGCCAGTCCTCACCCTCCCACCCTTCTCGTCCACTTGCAGGGCGTCCGAATTCCCACCCTTGGCTCCTTCGGTACTGTCCTCGAACGCGTCCAGGTCGGAGATGAAACCCTGACTATCCAGAAGCCGGTGTTCCACCTGGCCAGGAACCTTGCTGTTGTCCACAACCTGATGGACAACAAGGACTACCTGCCCGGTAAGATGGCTGACTGCATGGTCATCTTCTCTGAAGCAACTCCAAAGTCCAATAATTGAGTGGGTTTGAGTTTTTTTGGGGCAATGCAATGATTGTGACACACAAGCTGTAGGACACGGGCCACCGGGTGAGCGTCTCCATCCTTCTCCTGTGGTTCTTCCAGGCAACAAGGAGCTGGAGCCCCTCAAGTACTCCAAGGTGGCCGTGGCAGCCGCCGTGTCCCGGCAGAAAGTGGTGGACTGCATCCAAGGCACCACGACCCTCCTCTCGCACTGCCTGGGGAAGGGGGAGAATGTGGCCCTCATCCTGAGGGAGGTGGGGGTGCTCCTCATCGAAGGCACGAAAGTGCGCGTGAAATTCTACCGCAGCTTCCTGGAGAGGCTGTCTGGGAAGGAGAACTTGGAGAAGGTTGTCTTCAAGGTAAGCATTTTGGTTTCTCTGTGGTGCGTGCGGTCCCACGGCAGTGTTCTGGCACTGCTTGTGTGGGGTCCCTCAGGACACGTTCAGCCACTCGGTCCAGGTGAGAGTTACGGTCCTGCCAACACTTGCTGCCTCAAGCTCCTCCGACACTTGAGTGCCTCAGCCATGTGGGGGATGTCCCACCATTTTTGGCCTCTTCCAATGTGGGGTGCTTTAACCACGTTGAGGGATGTCCTGCCATCTTTGGCCTCCTCTAACACTGAGACCCTCAACCACATTGAGGATGTCCTGCTGTCTTTGGCATCCTCCAGTGTGCAGTGCTTCAACCACGTTGAGGATGTCCTGAATCTTTGTGTTCCTCCATTGCAGGACATGATTGTGTCCCCAGTGGTACCCGTGGCCTCACTGAGCTTCTCCGGCCGTGTCATCCTCTTTCCCAAGTGAGTACGTTGGCGGCTGTAGCCGCTCTTTGATGCCAACGCCCAAGGTAGCATCTCTTCCTTGTGCCGCTGCGGGTGTCCTGGGGACACCAGGCGGCGACTCTTGATGATGTCTCCAGGCCGCAGTCACTCCCATAAGGCAGCTCTGAGGGGAAAGACAGAGGAATTTGGATGACATTTCTTCCCGTGGTGGCCTGGACTTCTTTGCTGGGCGACTCCATTTCCCAGGCCCGTCCTTGGGGATGGGATGTGGTAGACTTGGGAAGTCAATGGCCTTCATGGCAATGCCAAACTCTGCCTGCGGGCAAGTGGCCGCAGCAAGTGGCAAGTGCTGGTGGTGCCATGGGTCATATGGGTGTCTTCTCCTTCTTTCCAGGTTTGTGATGGAGTGTGTGCCCAAACACCCACCCAGGGCTCTCCTCAAGACCTCGAGACAAGTCCCTGGTGAGGATGTGCAGACGAGAAAAGACAGTTTGCCACCTCTCCAGCAAGGTGGGAAAGGTAAAGCAGCTCCCAGCTCTTCTCCATGGGACGGGCAGCCAACTTCTGCCATGTTGTGGGGAAATGGCCAACGCTGAGCGCCAAAAGGCTCCGACTTGTCCCAAAGCTTCAGGCCAACTCCTGAGGGCCTTTTGTCCTAACGATTTGTTGGTGTCACCAAAAGAGAGCCCCGGGGTGGGATGTGCCCAAGGGTACAGTGGGAGGATGGTGGGCCAAGGCCTTCTCCTCCCCCTCTTCCCCTCAGAAATGACACCTGTCCCCTCCCCGGCACCACCCGGCTCCTCCTTCCTCACCATCATGATGATGATGAAGTCGGAAAACCACATTGGAAATGGTGCTGGTGTTGGGGAGGACACGATGGGGCTGCTAGAGGAGCAGAATGTCCAACCCTCAGACATTTTGGGAAGGGGCCTGAGCACCCCCTGCGTGTCCCTGGGTGGTCTGGCAGCGTCACAGCGACGCTCTTCTGAGGAGGTGTCTTCTTTCTGGTTCCAGTGGGGTTTCCCGGTTTTCCCTTTCCTGCTGCTCCGAGCCCGACTCAAAGCAAAACACCACAGTTCGGGGAAATCTTGGAGCTGCAGAAGAAGAAGAGGACAAGGTCTCTGGCCAGGTGAGGCTGAAGGCTCAGGGTGGGCGGCCGCACGGGGCCATTTTACCCGGAGAGGTGGGAGACGCTCCATCCCTGGAGACATTCCAGGCCAGGTTGGATGGGGCTTTGAGCAACCTGATCTGGTTGAAGACCTCCCTGCTCATGGCAGGGGTGTTGGACTAGATGGACCTTCAAAGGTCCCTTCCCACCCAAACCATTCCATCAGCCTGACTGGAGGTGTTCAAGGTCAGGTTGGATGGGGCTGGAACCAACCTGGTCTACTGGAAGGTGGCCCTGCCGATGACAGCGGGGGGCGTTGGACTAGATGAACCTCTAAATGTCCCTTCCAACCCAAACCATTCCATGATTTTCTGACCCAGCAAGAGCCCGTTCCCCAGCCCTGAACGCTCCTTGGTCATCACCACCCAAGAGTGGTGAAGGCAGCACCTGGAGGGGTGGGATGTGGCTGCCGGGAACACCCCCATTTCACAGGGCTGGATCTTCTCCAGCTCTTCAGGAGAGCCCCAGCGTGGTCTAGGGACAATGGGACAGCTGTGTGTCAGATGAGGGTCCCGGCACAGGGGGTTTCCTCAGCCAACCTGCTGCTGGCTACATGAGGAGGCACGTGGCTCATGGGGAGGGGCAGAAAGCAGCCCCAAACCCATTGTGTCCTCAGGTAGACCTCTCCCTTTGTGTCCTTCCAGGCGGCGGTTGGTGGTCCCAAGGGTCTCCTCCGACACAAACCAACCCATGACCAGCCAACCCAAGGGCAAAGCAATGCCCAAAAGACAACATAGACGCAGAGCCAAGAGATGGCAGCCAACCCTCAGTCCGATAGAGGAGGAAGAGGAGGAGAAGGAGGAAGAGAGGGAGGAAAAGAAGGAGGAGAAAGAGGAAGAGAAGGAGGAAGAGAAGGAGGAGGAGGAAGAGAAGGAGAAGGTATAGGGGAGAAAATCCTCACCGAACGCACAGTGCTGAAGGCGGTGAAGGCCGAGTCCTCCCATCCCCGTGAAGCCTCGGCCTTCATAACGTCTGTAATAGCCGTATTATCGGCAACGAGTTCTGAGGTCAGCCTGCTCAAGGAGCCTGCCTACGGGGCCCTCCAACGGCCACCACCGAGCCGAGGCAGCAAAACCAGCAAAGCTGTCCCTCCATGGAGAGTTCAGAGAAGACTTTAAAGGACAGTCCTGTGAAGAGTCCCTGGAAGGATCCCCTGAAGAGTCCTCCAGAGAGTTCCCTGCTGAGAACCCTCTGTCACCCGCTGCCAAGAACCCTGGCCAGACCCCCGGCTGTCCCCCAGCATCGGCCACCCCGCATGGCCCAACTGTTGGAGGAGCTGCTGAGGAGGCAGTCCCAGGAGGTTTTGACCCGCTCGCTGCTGCCACCAGCCGTTGTCTCCTGCCAGGCTGTGCCTAGATCGGGAGAGGCGGGTGGCAAGCAGGCCAAGCGCCCCGCGCCACACGGCACCCCCAGGACGCAAGAGACCTCCCCGTGGGCCAACATCCCACCCAAGAAGAGGAAGATGGTGGTGTGCTAGGTGGAAAAACACTCCAAACCCCTGTGGGAGGGAACGCCGGAGCGGGACGGTGCCGCAGTGGGCAGCAGCAGGCAGCACATGGGCAGCAACAAGCGGAGGGCATCTGATGGCAACACCATGGCCACCAAGCGACGCAGAAACCTGGTGGATGCTGGGGGGCAAAGTGCCCCACGCTCCCCCAGCCTCTCTTCATGGGCTGATAGAGAAGGCGTGGAGCACGCATCCCCACCGCATGCGACCCGCACCCACCCACTCCAGCCCCAGCCCCACTCTCCCACATCTCTCTCTCTTTCTTAATTCATTAAAGGTTTGATGTCTGGTTCACAGTACGTCTGCCTGCGGTCATTACTGCAGTGGGAGGCACGGGGGTTAACGCAGCCCGTGCCGCATGTGTACATCTGACCCTCCACCTCTTCACCCCTGTATATGAGGAATCCCCCAAGTTTGTGGATGGAGACTGTCCTGGTTTGAGATAAAACAGAACCAATTTCGTTCAGTAACTTCGCTTCTTAGCGGGGCCTCTTCTAACTACTAAAATAACTGCATATTGTGCAGACAGTGTTCACTCTCTCAGAGAGATCAGACCAATTGTTTATAGCTGATGCCCAGGCATGGGATGCAGAGAGGCTCCTGCTTATACTTATTGCCATAACAGACAAGGCCAACCAACTTTGTTATTTGCCCCGTCGGAGGGTCGGAAGCGGAAAAGCATAGTGGGGTCCCACCTGGAGGGAGGAGCGGACAGGACAGGTGACCCAAAACTGACCAACAGGGTATTCTATCCTGTGGGAAACCTTGGCTGGTCCGAGGGATCAGAATACGAGTTTAACGTTGACCTTGAGCAGATATCCGTGTACCCTTGAAGAGACTGGGGAGTCCTGAGAAGAGCTAAGTAAAAAGATAAAGGTTGGCAAACATCCTGGCTTTGACCACAGCATGAACAGTGTGTGATGTGAGAGCATATCGGACAAAAGTAGAATGCTAGAATATATGCATAGATAAGCACCTGGGTAAAAGAATATAAAAAAGCACTGCTTGTTAAGTAAAGAAATTGGATTGCTGCAACTTGATGTCCAGTGTTGTGTCCGTCCCAACAACGACTCAGTATTATCAAGATTTTATCCCGCACATTTACACAAAACAAACAATAATATTCTTTTTTATTACACGTGGCAGGTCAGTGGCAATTCTTCATGCCTAATCTACTGATTACTCTGGTGTCTTGTCATGTTAAGAACATAACTCTCCCTCCTATAGTGGAATTATATTGTTACTGATTCATTGAATAAACTAATTATATTTTCTTCAGTCATGCCACTTGGCCAAGAATAAGGAGAAACATATTAAGGGAGGTAAATATTTATTAGCTTGTCTTCCTCTGACCTTAATTATGTTGGATAAAGCCCAACATTCAAAACAAAACGGAACTCTCTTGTTACTACCTTTTACAAGACACTTCAAGGGGGTATTTATTTAATCTACATTTAGTAATATAAAAGTTTGGTGTATCACTGCATCTAATCCTGTAGACACTCAAGACAGCCAGCAGAGAGCACGGAGCACCTCTGGGAAAGTGAGTCCTCTCACCTGTCTTTGGCACTGTCTTATGATTCAATAAATAGCCCCAAAAGAGTGCCTATATCTCTCCATTTCCAACAGAGAGCCTACATGAGAAATTTAAACTACATTCCTAACCTTAGGGTGGCTAAACTTAGACTACACAAATCTTGATCATGAAGAAAAACTCTATGAAAGACGTATGTTGTATATCTCAGGAAAGTACACGAAGGGTTAACAGCCCATTTCCACCTTTTCTATCTACACTCAATTGTTGCAGGGAGTCACCATGTGTGTGACAATATATGTAGAATCATTGAATCATAGAATCATAGACTTGTCTAGGTTGGAAGAAACCCTTGGGATCATCGAGTCCAACCATCTACCCTACTCTACAAAGTTCTCCCCTACACCATATCCCCCAACACCACATCTAAACGTCTCTTAAACACATCCAGGGATAGTGACTCAACTGCCTCCCTGGGCAGTCTATTCCAATGCCCGACCACTCTCTCTGTGAAAAATTCTTTCCTAATGTTCAGTCTAACTCTACCCTGTTGGAGCTTGAAGCCATTCCCTCTTGTTCTGTCATTAATTACCTGTGAGAAGAGACCAGCACCAACCTCTCTACAGTGCCCTTTCAAATAGTTGTAGAGAGTGATGAGGTCTCCCCTCAGCCTCCTCCTCCTCAAACTAAACAGTCCCAGCTCCTTCAACCGCTCTTCGTATGATTTGTTTGCTAGGCCCTTCACCAGCTTCGTTGCCCTCCTCTGCACTCCCTCCAGCACCTCGATATCTCTCTTGTATTGAGGTGCCCAAAACTGGACACAATACTCGAGGTGTGGCCTCACCAGTGCTGAGTACAGGGGCACAATCACCTCCCTACTTCTGCTGGCCACGCTATTTCTAAGACCAGCCAGGATGCCGGTGGCTTTCTTGGCCACCTGGGCACACTGCCGGCTCATATTCAGCCCCTTGTCAATTAGAACCCCCAGGTCTCTTTCTGCCCGGCAGCTTTCCAGCCACACCTCCCCAAGCCTGTAGCGCTGCACGGGGTTATTGTGGCCCAAGTGCAGGACCTGGCACTTGCCCTTGTTGAAACTCATACCATTGATGTTGGCCCAATGATCCAATCTAAGTCTCTCTGTAGAGCTTCCCTATCCTCCTGGGAATCAACACTCCTGCTTAACGTGGTGTCATCTGCAAACTTGCTGATGATACACCCTATGTCCTTATTGAGATCATCAATAAAGACGTTAAACAGAAATGGTCCCAACACTGAGCCCTCAGGCACACCACTTGTGACCGGCCGCCAGCTGGATTTAAATCCATTGAGCACCACTCTTTGGGACCTTCCAGTCAGCCAGTGCTTGATCCAGTGGATCGTATGCTCATCCAGGCCCTGCGAAGCCAGTTTTTCCACGAGAATTGTATGGGGGATAGTATCGAATGCTTTTCGAAAGTCCAGGTATACAATATCAACAGCCTTTCCCTCGTCCAATATGTTATAAGTTGATCTCACAAAATTGACGTGAGACAGAGTCAATTAAAATTTGGAGTATTTATTAGCAAGCGGCAGCAAGCAAAACAGCGCTGGGCGGCCCGGGAGTCTCACTCCACCGACGGCGCGCACTCAATGCAGCGGCTTTCTCAAATATATATGGTACTTTTTACATAATCATAAGATCTCTTAATACGGCTATACATATGCATAACCTATCCCCGCTTCGTATTAAAATTAGCTTTAAGAAGTCATTTTCATAAACTCCTCCTAACTGCGCTTGCGCAATGCTTTGTGGTGGTGGTCGCTGAGGGTCTTGAGGATGAAGGCTGCAAATTCTTCTTCATCACTTCAAGTAACCTTTTGTCCCTGCGCAGACTCAGTTTTTCTTTTTGGTCTCTGTCCAGACTGCAGGGTTGGTTTCAGCCGCCTTTCAAGGCCTTCTTTTATTTGTTATCAGGAGCTGTCCTTGGCAATGCCTCAAGACTTCTTGCTTCGTCCATTTTTTATCAGGCCTGTCTTTTAGGTTATGAATTACTACTAGTTAATTAGTACTATATCTTTGACTTAGTCCCCCCCCCTTTTTCTAAAGAGTTAGTAAATTCTATAAGGATTCTTCATCTAACATTTTCTCAAAGTATTTATCTAAGTGCTATAGGTATCTCTAAAACTCTGGCAGTACTAAACGAACACCTTTAAAATTACACAAATTAACATCTTAAACACTAGTATTGCCAGTGGTCTTGGGGTGAAGGTTTCTTTCCTTCAAGTCTTTTCACAATTTATTATACTTTGTCTACATAACTTGACCCTGCAGCTTAGTTTTGCCTGCACAATCATGCATATCTTGTTTACACAGTAAAATGTTGGCCATCTTGCCACCTCTTGTTAAGCAGTTGCCTTCTTGTGGAAATGTAAGTTTTTAGGTTTGGTGAACAAACGATACTGAGTTTATCACAATTCCCCCCTTTATTTTTTTTTACTATTTTGTTCATCAAACCGCTTAAGCTTTTGTTGACTTAAAATAAAGGTCTCTTTTGGTTTTGGTATCTTTTTTAGGGGTTCATACTTGGCTCTTATAAGCATTAAATGAGCTGCTTTTAATTTGCTTTTTACAATTGCAACTATTTTGTTGCTTTATTGTCATTACCAACACTTTTATTGTACACAGACTTATTTGCAGATTTGAGAAAGGTGGAGTGCTCTTGCCTTTGCTATAGGTATTTCAATATCTCTGGCAATTTATATATATATATATTTTTTTTTTTTTTTTTTTTTTTTTTTACTTTTGTTTCCTGGGAGAGTGTGTAGACTTCGGGAAAGTCTTAAGGTTGCTTGGGTTGGGAGTTGTAAGTCAAAGGGCTATATGGGTCATTTCTGGAGGTGGTTTATTAATCTCAATCCCCACAGCAGTACGCCTCTGCCTCTTCCTCTGCCTACTCTGTTGCTTAGAGCAGCGAGGGGTACCATCTTCTCGGCAGCAGTCGTATTTTTCAGGGGAACCTCCTTCATATTTAGCTCACCTTGACTTACATGCTTGTCAGTTTTTACTTTTTACCTCCTAAGCTCTACACCCTATCTTAGACACTGTCTGTCCGCAAGTCACCTGCACAATTTTGGCCTCTGTTAAACAAGGTTCATTTGCATGGAGACAACACTTCTCAGGGTTCATGCTTTTGGCAAAGATATTTTACTACTTCTTAGATTCTTTTATGATTTTCCCGGTTGCAACTCTTATGCGTAATGTCTGTAGTTATAACATTCATGGCAAATACTACTAAGAGGATACCCATAGAGGCAGTGGACCCACCACTTTTCTTTACAAAGTTTACACTTAGACAAAGGGATAACAAATACAGTTAGGATTTCTACAAAAGACAGTTTCATTCATTTGTCTTTCTTTGGAAGGTAACCTTTAGGTTGTCTGGGCTTCCTGTTGCCTCCTAATGGGAACTTCGAACGGGTCCTTGATTCGGCTTGCGTGAGTCCACTCTTTTTCAGCAGTCCGAACAACAGAATCTGTAGTGAGTAAAACAAGAAAAGGTACCTCCCAACAGGGAGTCAGGGATGATTCTTTCCAGACTTTGATCAATACTTTATTTAATTGTAATATTTAAAGGCGGTCTCTGCACTTTTAGTCTTTTCTTTATTAACTTTTGCTTCCTTTTCATGCACAGGAGAAAGAGTCTGTCTCTCACCTTGAAACACACTCCACACTGCAACTAGCTCTCTCACCTGTGCACTGCCTTCTCTTGTAATGATTTGCTTCTTGGTTTTTACTTGAAGGGCCACAGCCCGGTACTTCTAAACTTTCTCTTCTCGCTTCGATGAAGCATCAGTAAACTATGCATTTAAAACTTGCTCTGAGAATGGGGGAGCGACTTTGATCACAAGGGAAAGTTGGGGGCATCTCCTTATCTAAGTTCGCCTCATCTTGGATAGGCAGTATTTTAGCAGTTCCTTTTGTCACAAAAAATCGCAATAGTGTTTTATTTGAGCATACTATTTTTTTTTTTTTTTTTTTTTTTTATGGAGGCGCTCTGAGCCACCCCGTCAGGGGTGGGGTCTTTGTAAATTTTAACTCTTTCTTGTATGTGAATGGTTTCAAGTTCTTGGGCCAGTACATGATGAGCTGGTGTGGGGGAGTGTTTACATCCTTGAGGCAGTCGAGTAAACGTATACTGCTGCCCCCCCCCACACACACACGTGAAAGCAAAGCATTCCTGTTTCACAGGTTGCAGCGGAACCATAAAAAAATGTCTTTGACATCAATTGTTGCTATCACCGGGTGAGATTGTTTCTGAATGGTGGCGATTAACTCAGCGATGTTTGGCACGGCAGCCGTTAATGGGCCCGTATTGTTATTGAAGCGCCGGTAGTCTACAGCCAATCTCCATTTCTTATTAGGTTTTCTCACGGGCTATATGGGAGAGTTGAAGGGGGACTGTGTCGGGACTACGACTCTCTGCTTCTTCAGATCTTCTAACACGGGGGTGATGCCCTCCCTCGCTCCCAGGGGTAACGGGTAGGGTTTCACATTAGTCAAGCGGGAAGGGGGGAGGGGAGGCGCCGCTTGTAGCAGGCGCACTGACACACTGAAATTCTCGGTTAGCCTTCTAACCTGAGGAATGCTGAAAGACTGTAAGTTCCTTTGGGTGTCCCGCCACTGTCTTCTCTTCAAAACATTTATTTCTAGGAGATTTATTTGGAAGGGCTTTATAACCGCCATGGTGTCTACCGGACTTTCCTCTCCTGGTAGCCACAAGATTACTGGAGTCATGGGCACAGATTGGGTTTTCCCCAAAGCATTTAGTACTATTAGGTGTTTAGAAGGGGCCGAGATGCCGACTGTTCTACCTCACTCCGATTAATTGCTGTAATTTGGGCCCCTGTATCAATTAAAAAAGTCACGGGTTTTTTCCTTGGCTCTACTGCAACTGTAATTAGTAAGTCTCCTTTATTATTGCAGATGAGTTGTCTAATAAACATTTACCCTCTGCCTCCCCTCTCACCTTGGGGGGGCGGAGGATTTAGCTTTCTGCCACCTTTTTGTTTCCTTTGAACCCTTCTTCTATGTCCACGGGTGGCGCCGAAGATGGGTTCAGTGTGAGCGGGGGTCTTTGTTCAGACCACCTCCGCACCAGGAACTCTAGCTTTTTGGTGGGGAGCCCCATCCATTAAGTCTTGGGGCACCTCCTTTTGTAGTTCTATTTGCCACAATTCTTGCTGGAACAGAGGTCTCTCTCTTTTTTTTTTTTTTTTTTTTTTTTTTTTTAAGATCAGGGCTTTTCCCAGAAAAAAAAAACCTAAACAATGATTTATTCGCCTGCTCCTCCGTCCGCACTGCTCTAGTTTCTGCTTTTTGGTAAGTCCGACTTACTGGCTTATATTTCTTTCTGTAATTTATTAATTCTTGAGTCACTTCCCCCTCTTCAATGGGTTCAGCCCCCCCCACCCCCCGACTAATATGCGGCTCTCTGGGTTAGAGACCATGGGGCTCGGAGGTCGCCCGTTGTGAGGAAAACGCCAGGGTCTCAATATCCTTCTGCTCCTTTTTTGATAAAATGATTCCGTTCTCCCCCGACAGGGATATACTCCACACGTATTCGGTTTCGGATTTCTTTGCCATCCTAGCAAAATCTTTCCGTAGTTTGGCTAATTCAGTGGCGGTAAAGGGGATTCTGTTTTTATCAGTGGATACATGTGGGGGTGTTATCTGTGGCGTCTTTTAGTTGGGTTTTTGTTTTGTGGTGTTTTTATCTTCCTGACGATAAATTGGGCGCACCCCTTTTCCCTTTGGCATTAGTTTTGTCTCAGCGAGGGTGTCTGACTCCTTCAGGAGCTGAACTCAGCTTCTCTTTCAATATTAAGTTTTTTTGCTCTTTTCTTCCTTTAGCACCCGCTTGGTTTCTAGGAACTGTTCCTGCAGCGGCGCCAGTGCCGCTTGTATTGAGGCAACTATCGCCTCTTCTTGACAGGGCGCCTGCCTCTTGTCCTTCACCGCAGCCGCCAGGCACGCTCCCAGCACAGCACAAACAGTAGCTTTCCCTTTTCTCTTTCTAGCTTTAGCTTCTTTGTGCAACACCACTATTCGGTTTATGACACCTTGCAGTTGGAACCAATGGTTCCGTGCTCAATCTCGTCCCGAGAGTGAGGGGCGAGAACAATACCTCTCTCAACAACTCGTTTAATCCTTGCTCTTGCCAGTTTTCTAACTTTATCAATTTCTTTCTAATGTCTGTCCATGACTTTACCACAAACTGAGTTTTCAACAGAACTTGTCTCACAGGGGTGGTGGGATCTAGCCTTGAATAGAGTTGCAGATTCTGTCGCAATCTGTCTAGCCATTTAGTGGGGGGTTCATCTTTCCCTTGATGTTCACTAAAAGCTTTATTTATATTCTGTCTCTAAGGAACAGATTTTTTAATTTCTTGAACAACTCTGGTGCGCAGATCCACCATATGAGTTTTATGTTCAGTGTCTTGATTAGTCCAGTTTGGCTGCTGTAGTAGCCATTTAATGTCTGCGCCTGGACTATGTCGATGTTCTCTCTCCTCCATTATGAAAATCCTTTTCACTTAGGGTGAACACACAAACTCTGCACCGCACTCACTCAAACACTCACTCAGTCATATAAAAGGGCCCATTACACTTCTCACTCACACCACAAGATTTTCCAATTAAAACAATAGCCAGTTACGTGTAACTTAAATCTTAAACCATTTGCCATTTACTACTAATCTGCACCAAGATAGTCAGACTGATCACAAATCTAAATTGGCCAATATAAGCCTTTTCTTATTTGTTTCTTTCTCTCCATATTTCCATACAATAGTGGATCAATTTTACTTTGTTCTTACCCCGCCTAGAGGGGTAATCATCCCAATACTTGATCATTAAACTTAACGGACTGTCTGGTGGTATTTGGGGGGGGTCTCACATGAGGTCCCAATCCACATCTGGTGGTATTTGGGGGGGGTTTCACATGAGGTCCCAATCCACCCATGGGATCAGAGGGCTTGCTCTTCCTCTGTCCCATCTTCCGGAGTGCCTTCTTACACACACACACACGCTCCCCCTATTCGTGGCCCAGTCCCTCGCGGGAGATGGGAACCGCACTACTAAGGGGTCCGCACTCGCTTCGTCCGGTGGGCTACTAAGTCCGGTGGACGTCTCACATTATCACACTCCGGGATACCCAACCCCAACCGAACGGATAACCGGCCTATACTCACGCGTTCCTGCGTCTTCGTTCGGGGCTTCGTGCACAAAGATTACAGGGTTTGCCGGCTTTCTTTTGCTTGTTGCCGAATTTAGGGTTCGTCGGTAGAGGATGTGATGCGATAGCACCCAGCCAGGGCCGCTGAATTTCAGCGGGGCGCCTCCCTGTATGGGGCTTCTCACCAGATTGCCTCCATCCGAGTCACGGCACCAAAATTGTTATAAGTTGATCTCACAAAATTGACGTGAGACAGAGTCAATTAAAATTTGGAGTATTTATTAGCAAGCGGCAGCAAGCAAAACAGCGCTGGGCGGCCCGGGAGTCTCACTCCACCGACGGCGCGCACTCAATGCAGCGGCTTTCTCAAATATATATGGTACTTTTTACATAATCATAAGATCTCTTAATACGGCTATACATATGCATAACCTATCCCCGCTTCGTATTAAAATTAGCTTTAAGAAGTCATTTTCATAAACTCCTCCTAACTGCGCTTGCGCAATGCTTTGTGGTGGTGGTCGCTGAGGGTCTTGAGGATGAAGGCTGCAAATTCTTCTTCATCACTTCAAGTAACCTTTTGTCCCTGCGCAGACTCAGTTTTTCTTTTTGGTCTCTGTCCAGACTGCAGGGTTGGTTTCAGCCGCCTTTCAAGGCCTTCTTTTATTTGTTATCAGGAGCTGTCCTTGGCAATGCCTCAAGACTTCTTGCTTCATCCATTTTTTATCAGGCCTGTCTTTTAGGTTATGAATTACTACTAGTTAATTAGTACTATATCTTTGACTTAGTCCCCCCCCCTTTTTCTAAAGAGTTAGTAAATTCTATAAGGATTCTTCATCTAACATTTTCTCAAAGTATTTATCTAAGTGCTATAGGTATCTCTAAAACTCTGGCAGTACTAAACGAACACCTTTAAAATTACACAAATTAACATCTTAAACACTAGTATTGCCAGTGGTCTTGGGGTGAAGGTTTCTTTCCTTCAAGTCTTTTCACAATTTATTATACTTTGTCTACATAACTTGACCCTGCAGCTTAGTTTTGCCTGCACAATCATGCATATCTTGTTTACACAGTAAAATGTTGGCCATCTTGCCACCTCTTGTTAAGCAGTTGCCTTCTTGTGGAAATGTAAGTTTTTAGGTTTGGTGAACAAACGATACTGAGTTTATCACACAATATTCTGGTTATCTTGTCATAGAAGGAGATGAGGTTCGTTTGGCAGGACCTGCCTTCCATAAACCCATGCTGACTAGGCCTCACCCCCTGGTAACTAGGCCTGATCCCCTGGTACTAGGCCTGATCCCCTATATATATGGGGGAAAATTAAAAGTATTTCTATCCTCTTTGTAATATGCTATCTTTCATCATCACTAAGTTCAAAAAGCAGGGAGGATGGGCAAATGATGTCATAGTTTCTTCCTCTAACAGTAATTTAAAAACTGGTAAACATTGTCTGAGAAGATGGAAAGTACTTGCCTTTCTGCAAGTCTCGCCCGGTCGCTTCCAAGGGTAATAGCTCATTTTGCTGAGGTGAAGACACAGTTTTTGTTGATTGGTGTTTGAGACGGTACGGAATCTTGTAATACTCAGCTAAATATATCCCTATTACTATGGGATGTGTCGAGACACATCCCATAGTAATA
>NW_028128043.1:0-19741 GCF_965231255.1 Vanellus vanellus
GCCACAGCAAAGGTGCCAGCGGGGAAAAGTAATGCTGGTTCTCACTGCCTCCTGGAACACTTTCAAATGCAACAGACAATTTGGCCCTCTCTGCTTTCCTGCGGACTCCATCCTCAAAAGCACCTGTTTTCGCTTTCGGCAACCTCCGGAGCAAAAAAGACAAATGTCCAGCTTTTGCTGCCACAGCAAAGGTGCCCGCGGGGAAAAGTGATGCTGGTCCTCATTGCCTCCTGGAACCTCTTCAAATGCCACAGACAATTTGGCCCTCTCTGCTTTCCTGCGGACTCCATCCTCAAAAGCACCTGTTTTCGCTTTCGGCAACCTCCGGAGCAAAAAAGACAAACGTCCAGCTTTTGCTGCCACAGCAAAGGTGCTAGCGGGGAAAAGTAATGCTGGTTCTCACTGCCTCCTGGAACCCTTTCAAATGCCCCAGACAATTTGGCACTCTCTGCTTTCCTGCGGACTCCATCCTCAAAAGCACCTGTTTTCGCTTTCGGCAACCTCCGGAGCAAAAAAGACAAACGTCCAGCTTTTGCTGCCACAGCAAAGGTGCCAGCGGGGAAAAGTAATGCTGGTTCTCACTGCCTCCTGGAACCCTTTCAAATGCCACAGACAATTTGGCCCTCTCTGCTTTCCTGCGGACTCCATCCTCAAAAGCACCTGTTTTCGCTTTCGGCAGCCTCCGGAGCAAAAAAGACAAACGTCCAGCTTTTGCTGCCACAGCAAAGGTGCCAGCGGGGAAAAGTAATGCTGGTTCTCACTGCCTCCTGGAACCCTTTCAAATGCCACAGACAATTTGGCCCTCTCTGCTTTCCTGCGGACTCCATCCTCAAAAGCACCTGTTTTCGCTTTCGGCAACCTCAGGAGCAAAAAAGACAAACGTCCAGCTTTTGCTGCCACAGCAAAGGTGCCAGCGGGGAAAAGTAATGCTGGTCCTCATTGCCTCCTGGAACCTCTTCAAATGCCACAGACAATTTGTCCCTCTCTGCTTTCCTGCGGACTCCATCCTCAAAAGCACCTGTTTTCGCTTTCGGCAACCTCAGGAGCAAAAAAGACAAACGTCCAGCTTTTGCTGCCACAGCAAAGGTGCCAGCGGGGAAAAGTAATGCTGGTTCTCACTGCCTCCTGGAACCCTTTCAAATGCCACAGACAATTTGGCCCTCTCTGCTTTCCTGCGGACTCCATCCTCAAAAGCACCTTTTTTCGCTTTCGGCAACCTCCGGAGCAAAAAAGACAAACGTCCAGCTTTTGCTGCCACAGCAAAGGTGCCAGCAGGGAAAAGTAATGCTGGTTCTCACTGCCTCCTGGAACACTTTCAAATGCCACAGACAATTTGGCCCTCTCTGCTTTCCTGCGGACTCCATCCTCAAAAGCACCTGTTTTCGCTTTCGGCAACCTCCGGAGCAAAAAAGACAAATGTCCAGCTTTTGCTGCCACAGCAAAGGTGCCCGCGGGGAAAAGTGATGCTGGTCCTCATTGCCTCCTGGAACCTCTTCAAATGCCACAGACAATTTGGCCCTCTCTGCTTTCCTGCGGACTCCATCCTCAAAAGCACCTGTTTTCGCTTTCGGCAACCTCCGGAGCAAAAAAGACAAACGTCCAGCTTTTGCTGCCACAGCAAAGGTGCCAGCGGGGAAAAGTAATGCTGGTTCTCACTGCCTCCTGGAACCCTTTCAAATGCCACAGACAATTTGGCACTCTCTGCTTTCCTGCGGACTCCATCCTCAAAAGCACCTGTTTTCGCTTTCGGCAACCTCCGGAGCAAAAAAGACAAACGTCCAGCTTTTGCTGCCACAGCAAAGGTGCCAGCGGGGAAAAGTAATGCTGGTTCTCACTGCCTCCTGGAACCCTTTCAAATGCCCCAGACAATTTGGCACTCTCTGCTTTCCTGCGGACTCCATCCTCAAAAGCACCTGTTTTCGCTTTCGGCAACCTCCGGAGCAAAAAAGACAAACGTCCAGCTTTTGCTGCCACAGCAAAGGTGCCAGCGGGGAAAAGTAATGCTAGTTCTCACTGCCTCCTGGAACCCTTTCACATGCCCCAGACAATTTGGCCCTCTCTGCTTTCCTGCGGACTCCATCCTCAAAAGCACCTGTTTTCGCTTTCGGCAACCTCCGGAGCAAAAAAGACAAACGTCCAGCTTTTGCTGCCACAGCAAAGGTCCCAGCAGGGAAAAGTAATGCTGGTTCTCACTGCCTCCTGGAACCCTTTCAAATGCCCCAGACAATTTGGCCCTCTCTGCTTTCCTGCGGACTCCATCCTCAAAAGCACCTGTTTTCGCTTTCGGCAACCTCAGGAGCAAAAAAGACAAACGTCCAGCTTTTGCTGCCACAGCAAAGGTGCCAGCGGGGAAAAGTAATGCTGGTTCTCACTGCCTCCTGGAACCTCTTCAAATGTCACAGACAATTTGGCCCTCTCTGCTTTCCTGCGGACTCCATCCTCAAAAGCACCTGTTTTCGCTTTCGGCAACCTCCGGAGCAAAAAAGACAAACGTCCAGCTTTTGCTGCCACAGCAAAGGTGCCAGCGGGGAAAAGTAATGCTGGTTCTCACTGCCTCCTGGAACCCTTTCAAATGCCCCAGACAATTTGGCCCTCTCTGCTTTCCTGCGGACTCCATCCTCAAAAGCACCTGTTTTCGCTTTCGGCAACCTCAGGAGCAAAAAAGACAAACGTCCAGCTTTTGCTGCCACAGCAAAGGTTCCAGCGGGGAAAAGTAATGCTGGTTCTCACTGCCTCCTGGAACCCTTTCAAATGCCCCAGACAATTTGGCACTCTCTGCTTTCCTGCGGACTCCATCCTCAAAAGCACCTGTTTTCGCTTTCGGCAACCTCCGGAGCAAAAAAGACAAACGTCCAGCTTTTGCTGCCACAGCAAAGGTGCCAGCGGGGAAAAGTAATGCTGGTTCTCACTGCCTCCTGGAACCCTTTCAAATGCCCCAGACAATTTGGCCCTCTCTGCTTTCCTGCGGACTCCATCCTCAAAAGCACCTGTTTTCGCTTTCGGCAACCTCAGGAGCAAAAAAGACAAACGTCCAGCTTTTGCTGCCACAGCAAAGGTGCCAGCGGGGAAAAGTAATGCTGGTCCTCATTGCCTCCTGGAACCTCTTCAAATGCCACAGACAATTTGGCCCTCTCTGCTTTCCTGCGGACTCCATCCTCAAAAGCACCTGTTTTCGCTTTCGGCAACCTCAGGAGCAAAAAAGACAAACGTCCAGCTTTTGCTGCCACAGCAAAGGTGCCAGCGGGGAAAAGTAATGCTGGTTCTCACTGCCTCCTGGAACCCTTTCAAATGCCACAGACAATTTGGCCCTCTCTGCTTTCCTGCGGACTCCATCCTCAAAAGCACCTTTTTTCGCTTTCGGCAACCTCCGGAGCAAAAAAGACAAACGTCCAGCTTTTGCTGCCACAGCAAAGGTGCCAGCAGGGAAAAGTAATGCTGGTTCTCACTGCCTCCTGGAACACTTTCAAATGCCACAGACAATTTGGCCCTCTCTGCTTTCCTGCGGACTCCATCCTCAAAAGCACCTTTTTTCGCTTTCGGCAACCTCCGGAGCAAAAAAGACAAATGTCCAGCTTTTGCTGCCACAGCAAAGGTGCCCGCGGGGAAAAGTGATGCTGGTCCTCATTGCCTCCTGGAACCTCTTCAAATGCCACAGACAATTTGGCCCTCTCTGCTTTCCTGCGGACTCCATCCTCAAAAGCACCTGTTTTCGCTTTCGGCAACCTCCGGAGCAAAAAAGACAAACGTCCAGCTTTTGCTGCCACAGCAAAGGTGCCAGCGGGGAAAAGTAATGCTGGTTCTCACTGCCTCCTGGAACCCTTTCAAATGCCCCAGACAATTTGGCACTCTCTGCTTTCCTGCGGACTCCATCCTCAAAAGCACCTGTTTTCGCTTTCGGCAACCTCCGGAGCAAAAAAGACAAACGTCCAGCTTTTGCTGCCACAGCAAAGGTGCCAGCGGGGAAAAGTAATGCTAGTTCTCACTGCCTCCTGGAACCCTTTCACATGCCCCAGACAATTTGGCCCTCTCTGCTTTCCTGCGGACTCCATCCTCAAAAGCACCTGTTTTCGCTTTCGGCAACCTCCGGAGCAAAAAAGACAAACGTCCAGCTTTTGCTGCCACAGCAAAGGTCCCAGCAGGGAAAAGTAATGCTGGTTCTCACTGCCTCCTGGAACCCTTTCAAATGCCCCAGACAATTTGGCCCTCTCTGCTTTCCTGCGGACTCCATCCTCAAAAGCACCTGTTTTCGCTTTCGGCAACCTCCGGAGCAAAAAAGACAAACGTCCAGCTTTTGCTGCCACAGCAAAGGTGCCAGCGGGGAAAAGTAATGCTGGTTCTCACTGCCTCCTGGAACCCTTTCAAATGCCCCAGACAATTTGGCCCTCTCTGCTTTCCTGCGGACTCCATCCTCAAAAGCACCTGTTTTCGCTTTCGGCAACCTCAGGAGCAAAAAAGACAAACGTCCAGGTTTTGCTGCCACAGCAAAGGTGCCAGCGGGGAAAAGTAATGCTGGTTCTCACTGCCTCCTGGAACCCTTTAAAATGCCCCAGACAATTTGGCCCTCTCTGCTTTCCTGCGGACTCCATCCTCAAAAGCACCTGTTTTCGCTTTCGGCGGTGTTTGGAGCAAAAAAGACAAACGTCCAGCTTTTGCTGCCACAGCAAAGGTGCCAGCGGGGAAAAGTGATGCTGGTCCTCATTGCCTCCTGGAACCTCTTCAAATGCCACAGACAATTTGGCCCTCTCTGCTTTCCTGCGGACTCCATCCTCAAAAGCACCTGTTTTCGCTTTCGGCAACCTCCGGAGCAAAAAAGACAAACGTCCAGCTTTTGCTGCCACAGCAAAGGTGCTAGCGGGGAAAAGTAATGCTGGTTCTCACTGCCTCCTGGAACCCTTTCAAATGCCCCAGACAATTTGGCACTCTCTGCTTTCCTGCGGACTCCATCCTCAAAAGCACCTGTTTTCGCTTTCGGCAACCTCCGGAGCAAAAAAGACAAACGTCCAGCTTTTGCTGCCACAGCAAAGGTGCCAGCGGGGAAAAGTAATGCTGGTTCTCACTGCCTCCTGGAACCCTTTCAAATGCCACAGACAATTTGGCCCTCTCTGCTTTCCTGCGGACTCCATCCTCAAAAGCACCTGTTTTCGCTTTCGGCAGCCTCCGGAGCAAAAAAGACAAACGTCCAGCTTTTGCTGCCACAGCAAAGGTGCCAGCGGGGAAAAGTAATGCTAGTTCTCACTGCCTCCTGGAACCCTTTCACATGCCCCAGACAATTTGGCCCTCTCTGCTTTCCTGCGGACTCCATCCTCAAAAGCACCTGTTTTCGCTTTCGGCAACCTCCGGAGCAAAAAAGACAAACGTCCAGCTTTTGCTGCCACAGCAAAGGTCCCAGCAGGGAAAAGTAATGCTGGTTCTCACTGCCTCCTGGAACCCTTTCAAATGCCCCAGACAATTTGGCCCTCTCTGCTTTCCTGCGGACTCCATCCTCAAAAGCACCTGTTTTCGCTTTCGGCAACCTCCGGAGCAAAAAAGACAAACGTCCAGCTTTTGCTGCCACAGCAAAGGTGCCAGCGGGGAAAAGTAATGCTGGTTCTCACTGCCTCCTGGAACCCTTTCAAATGCCCCAGACAATTTGGCCCTCTCTGCTTTCCTGCGGACTCCATCCTCAAAAGCACCTGTTTTCGCTTTCGGCAACCTCAGGAGCAAAAAAGACAAACGTCCAGCTTTTGCTGCCACAGCAAAGGTGCCAGCGGGGAAAAGTAATGCTGGTTCTCACTGCCTCCTGGAACCCTTTCAAATGCCCCAGACAATTTGGCCCTCTCTGCTTTCCTGCGGACTCCATCCTCAAAAGCACCTGTTTTCGCTTTCGGCAGCCTCCGGAGCAAAAAATACAAACGTCCAGGTTTTCCTGCCACAGCAAAGGTGCCAGCGGGGAAAAGTAATGCTGGTCCTCATTGCCTCCTGGAACCTCTTCAAATGCCACAGACAATTTGTCCCTCTCTGCTTTCCTGCGGACTCCATCCTCAAAAGCACCTGTTTTCGCTTTCGGCAACCTCAGGAGCAAAAAAGACAAACGTCCAGCTTTTGCTGCCACAGCAAAGGTGCCAGCGGGGAAAAGTAATGCTGGTTCTCACTGCCTCCTGGAACCCTTTCAAATGCCCCAGACAATTTGGCACTCTCTGCTTTCCTGCGGACTCCATCCTCAAAAGCACCTGTTTTCACTTTCGGCAACCTCCGGAGCAAAAAAGACAAACGTCCAGCTTTTGCTGCCACAGCAAAGGTGCCAGCGGGGAAAAGTAATGCTGGTTCTCACTGCCTCCTGGAACCCTTTCAAATGCAACAGACAATTTGGCCCTCTCTGCTTTCCTGCGGACTCCATCCTCAAAAGCACCTGTTTTCGCTTTCGGCAACCTCCGGAGCAAAAAAGACAAATGTCCAGCTTTTGCTGCCACAGCAAAGGTGCCCGCGGGGAAAAGTGATGCTGGTCCTCATTGCCTCCTGGAACCTCTTCAAATGCCACAGACAATTTGGCCCTCTCTGCTTTCCTGCGGACTCCATCCTCAAAAGCACCTGTTTTCGCTTTCGGCAACCTCCGGAGCAAAAAAGACAAACGTCCAGCTTTTGCTGCCACAGCAAAGGTGCTAGCGGGGAAAAGTAATGCTGGTTCTCACTGCCTCCTGGAACCCTTTCAAATGCCCCAGACAATTTGGCACTCTCTGCTTTCCTGCGGACTCCATCCTCAAAAGCACCTGTTTTCGCTTTCAGCAACCTCCGGAGCAAAAAAGACAAACGTCCAGCTTTTGCTGCCACAGCAAAGGTGCCAGCGGGGAAAAGTAATGCTGGTTCTCACTGCCTCCTGGAACCCTTTCAAATGCCACAGACAATTTGGCCCTCTCTGCTTTCCTGCGGACTCCATCCTCAAAAGCACCTGTTTTCGCTTTCGGCAGCCTCCGGAGCAAAAAAGACAAACGTCCAGCTTTTGCTGCCACAGCAAAGGTGCCAGCGGGGAAAAGTAATGCTGGTTCTCACTGCCTCCTGGAACCCTTTCAAATGCCACAGACAATTTGGCCCTCTCTGCTTTCCTGCGGACTCCATCCTCAAAAGCACCTTTTTTCGCTTTCGGCAACCTCCGGAGCAAAAAAGACAAACGTCCAGCTTTTGCTGCCACAGCAAAGGTGCCAGCGGGGAAAAGTAATGCTGGTTCTCACTGCCTCCTGGAACCCTTTCAAATGCCCCAGACAATTTGGCCCTCTCTGCTTTCCTGCGGACTCCATCCTCAAAAGCACCTGTTTTACCTTTCGCAACCTCAGGAGCAAAAAAGACAAACGTCCAGCTTTTGCTGCCACAGCAAAGGTGCCAGCGGGGAAAAGTAATGCTGGTTCTCACTGCCTCCTGGAACCCTTTCAAATGCCACAGACAATTTGGCCCTCTCTGCTTTCCTGCGGACTCCATCCTCAAAAGCACCTGTTTTCGCTTTCGGCAACCTCTGGAGCAAAAAAGACAAACATCCAGGTTTTGCTGCCACAGCAAAGGTGCCAGCGGGGAAAAGTAATGCTGGTTCTCACTGCCTCCTGGAACCCTTTCAAATGCCCCAGACAATTTGGCCCTCTCTGCTTTCCTGCGGACTCCATCCTCAAAAGCACCTGTTTTCGCTTTCGGCAGCCTCCGGAGCAAAAAAGACAAACGTCCAGCTTTTGCTGCCACAGCAAAAGTGCCAGCGGGGAAAAGTAATGCTGGTCCTCATTGCCTCCTGGAACCTCTTCAAAT
The DNA here is from genome assembly GCF_965231255.1 of Vanellus vanellus. NCBI lineage: Eukaryota > Metazoa > Chordata > Aves > Charadriiformes > Charadriidae > Vanellus > Vanellus vanellus. The sequence continues at coordinate 7,765 of NW_028128043.1, forward strand.
GCCACAGACAATTTGTCCCTCTCTGCTTTCCTGCGGACTCCATCCTCAAAAGCACCTGTTTTCGCTTTCGGCAACCTCAGGAGCAAAAAAGACAAACGTCCAGCTTTTGCTGCCACAGCAAAGGTGCCAGCGGGGAAAAGTAATGCTGGTTCTCACTGCCTCCTTGAACCCTTTCAAATGCCACAGACAATTTGGCCCTCTCTGCTTTCCTGCGGACTCCATCCTCAAAAGCACCTGTTTTCACTTTCGGCAACCTCCGGAGCAAAAAAGACAAACGTCCAGCTTTTGCTGCCACAGCAAAGGTGCCAGCGGGGAAAAGTAATGCTGGTTCTCACTGCCTCCTGGAACCCTTTCACATGCCCCAGACAATTTGGCCCTCTCTGCTTTCCTGCGGACTCCATCCTCAAAAGCACCTGTTTTCGCTTTCGGCAACCTCCGGAGCAAAAAAGACAAATGTCCAGCTTTTGCTGCCACAGCAAAGGTGCCCGCGGGGAAAAGTGATGCTGGTCCTCATTGCCTCCTGGAACCTCTTCAAATGCCACAGACAATTTGGCCCTCTCTGCTTTCCTGCGGACTCCATCCTCAAAAGCACCTGTTTTCGCTTTCGGCAACCTCCGGAGCAAAAAAGACAAACGTCCAGCTTTTGCTGCCACAGCAAAGGTGCCAGCGGGGAAAAGTAATGCTGGTTCTCACTGCCTCCTGGAACCCTTTCAAATGCCCCAGACAATTTGGCACTCTCTGCTTTCCTGCGGACTCCATCCTCAAAAGCACCTGTTTTCGCTTTCGGCAACCTCCGGAGCAAAAAAGACAAACGTCCAGCTTTTGCTGCCACAGCAAAGGTGCCAGCGTGGAAAAGTAATGCTACTTCTCACTGCCTCCTGGAACCCTTTCAAATGCCCCAGACAATTTGGCACTCTCTGCTTTCCTGCGGACTCCATCCTCAAAAGCACCTGTTTTCGCTTTCGGCAACCTCAGGAGCAAAAAAGACAAACGTCCAGCTTTTGCTGCCACAGCAAAGGTGCCAGCAGGGAAAAGTAATGCTGGTTCTCACTGCCTCCTGGAACCCTTTCAAATGCACCAGACAATTTGGCCCTCTCTGCTTTCCTGCGGACTCCATCCTCAAAAGCACCTGTTTTCGCTTTCGGCAACCTCCGGAGCAAAAAAGACAAACGTCCAGCTTTTGCTGCCACAGCAAAGGTGCCAGCGGGGAAAAGTAATGCTGGTCCTCATTGCCTCCTGGAACCTCTTCAAATGCCACAGACAATTTGGCCCTCTCTGCTTTCCTGCGGACTCCATCCTCAAAAGCACCTGTTTTACCTTTCGCAACCTCAGGAGCAAAAAAGACAAACGTCCAGCTTTTGCTGCCACAGCAAAGGTGCCAGCGGGGAAAAGTAATGCTGGTTCTCACTGCCTCCTGGAACCCTTTCAAATGCCACAGACAATTTGTCCCTCTCTGCTTTCCTGCGGACTCCATCCTCAAAAGCACCTGTTTTCGCTTTCGGCAACCTCAGGAGCAAAAAAGACAAACGTCCAGCTTTTGCTGCCACAGCAAAGGTGCCAGCGGGGAAAAGTAATGCTGGTTCTCACTGCCTCCTTGAACCCTTTCAAATGCCACAGACAATTTGGCCCTCTCTGCTTTCCTGCGGACTCCATCCTCAAAAGCACCTGTTTTCACTTTCGGCAACCTCCGGAGCAAAAAAGACAAACGTCCAGCTTTTGCTGCCACAGCAAAGGTGCCAGCGGGGAAAAGTAATGCTGGTTCTCACTGCCTCCTGGAACACTTTCAAATGCCACAGACAATTTGGCCCTCTCTGCTTTCCTGCGGACTCCATCCTCAAAAGCACCTGTTTTCGCTTTCGGCAACCTCCGGAGCAAAAAAGACAAATGTCCAGCTTTTGCTGCCACAGCAAAGGTGCCCGCGGGGAAAAGTGATGCTGGTCCTCATTGCCTCCTGGAACCTCTTCAAATGCCACAGACAATTTGGCCCTCTCTGCTTTCCTGCGGACTCCATCCTCAAAAGCACCTGTTTTCGCTTTCGGCAACCTCCGGAGCAAAAAAGACAAACGTCCAGCTTTTGCTGCCACAGCAAAGGTGCCAGCGGGGAAAAGTAATGCTGGTTCTCACTGCCTCCTGGAACCCTTTCAAATGCCCCAGACAATTTGGCACTCTCTGCTTTCCTGCGGACTCCATCCTCAAAAGCACCTGTTTTCGCTTTCGGCAACCTCCGGAGCAAAAAAGACAAACGTCCAGCTTTTGCTGCCACAGCAAAGGTGCCAGCGTGGAAAAGTAATGCTACTTCTCACTGCCTCCTGGAACCCTTTCAAATGCCCCAGACAATTTGGCACTCTCTGCTTTCCTGCGGACTCCATCCTCAAAAGCACCTGTTTTCGCTTTCGGCAACCTCAGGAGCAAAAAAGACAAACGTCCAGCTTTTGCTGCCACAGCAAAGGTGCCAGCAGGGAAAAGTAATGCTGGTTCTCACTGCCTCCTGGAACCCTTTCAAATGCACCAGACAATTTGGCCCTCTCTGCTTTCCTGCGGACTCCATCCTCAAAAGCACCTGTTTTCGCTTTCGGCAACCTCCGGAGCAAAAAAGACAAACGTCCAGCTTTTGCTGCCACAGCAAAGGTGCCAGCGGGGAAAAGTAATGCTGGTCCTCATTGCCTCCTGGAACCTCTTCAAATGCCACAGACAATTTGGCCCTCTCTGCTTTCCTGCGGACTCCATCCTCAAAAGCACCTGTTTTACCTTTCGCAACCTCAGGAGCAAAAAAGACAAACGTCCAGCTTTTGCTGCCACAGCAAAGGTGCCAGCGGGGAAAAGTAATGCTGGTTCTCACTGCCTCCTGGAACCCTTTCAAATGCCACAGACAATTTGGCCCTCTCTGCTTTCCTGCGGACTCCATCCTCAAAAGGACCTGTTTTCACTTTCGGCAACCTCCGGAGCAAAAAAGACAAACGTCCAGCTTTTGCTGCCACAGCAAAGGTGCCAGCGGGGAAAAGTAATGCTGGTCCTCATTGCCTCCTGGAACCTCTTCAAATGCCACAGACAATTTGGCCCTCTCTGCTTTCCTGCGGACTCCATCCTCAAAAGCACCTGTTTTACCTTTCGCAACCTCAGGAGCAAAAAAGACAAACGTCCAGCTTTTGCTGCCACAGCAAAGGTGCCAGCGGGGAAAAGTAATGCTGGTTCTCACTGCCTCCTGGAACCCTTTCAAATGCCCCAGACAATTTGGCCCTCTCTGCTTTCCTGCGGACTCCATCCTCAAAAGGACCTGTTTTCACTTTCGGCAACCTCCGGAGCAAAAAAGACAAACGTCCAGCTTTTGCTGCCACAGCAAAGGTGCCAGGGGGGAAAAGTAATGCTGGTTCTCACTGCCTCCTGGAACCCTTTCAAATGCCACAGACAATTTGGCCCTCTCTGCTTTCCTGCGGACTCCATCCTCAAAAGCACCTGTTTTCGCTTTCGGCAACCTCCGGAGCAAAAAAGACAAACGTCCAGCTTTTGCTGCCACAGCAAAGGTGCCCGCGGGGAAAAGTGATGCTGGTCCTCATTGCCTCCTGGAACCTCTTCAAATGCCACAGACAATTTGGCCCTCTCTGCTTTCCTGCGGACTCCATCCTCAAAAGCACCTGTTTTCGCTTTCGGCAACCTCCGGAGCAAAAAAGACAAACGTCCAGCTTTTGCTGCCACAGCAAAGGTGCCAGCGGGGAAAAGTAATGCTGGTTCTCACTGCCTCCTGGAACCCTTTCAAATGCCCCAGACAATTTGGCCCTCTCTGCTTTCCTGCGGACTCCATCCTCAAAAGCACCTGTTTTCGCTTTCGGCAACCTCCGGAGCAAAAAAGACAAACGTCCAGCTTTTGCTGCCACAGCAAAGGTGCCAGCGGGGAAAAGTAATGCTTGTTCTCACTGCCTCCTGGAACCCTTTCAAATGCCACAGACAATTTGGCCCTCTCTGCTTTCCTGCGGACTCCATCCTCAAAAGCACCTGTTTTTGCTTTCGGCAACCTCCGGAGCAAAAAAGACAAACGTCCAGCTTTTGCTGCCACAGCAAAGGTGCCAGCGGGGAAAAGTAATGCTGGTTCTCACTGCCTCCTGCAACCCTTTCAAATGCCACAGACAATTTGGCCCTCTCTGCTTTCCTGCGGACTCCATCCTCAAAAGCACCTTTTTTCGCTTTCGGCAACCTCCGGAGCAAAAAAGACAAACGTCCAGCTTTTGCTGCCACAGCAAAGGTGCCAACGGGGAAAAGTGATGCTGGTACTCATTGCCTCCTGGAACCTCTTCAAATGCCACAGACAATTTGGCCCTCTCTGCTTTCCTGCGGACTCCATCCTCAAAAGCACCTGTTTTCGCTTTCGGCAGCCTCCGGAGCAAAAAAGACAAACGTCCAGCTTTTGCTGCCACAGCAAAGGTGCCAGCGAGGAAAAGTGATGCTGGTTCTCACTGCCTCCTGGAACCCTTTCAAATGCAACAGACAATTTGGCCCTCTCTGCTTTCCTGCGGACTCCATCCTCAAAAGCACCTGTTTTCGCTTTCGGCAACCTCCGGAGCAAAAAAGACAAACGTCCAGCTTTTGCTGCCACAGCAAATGTGCCAGCGGGGAAAAGTAATGCTGGTCCTCATTGCCTCCTGGAACCTCTTCAAATGCCCCAGACAATTTGGCCCTCTCTGCTTTCCTGCGGACTCCATCCTCGAAAGCACCTGTTTTCGCTTTCGGCAACCTCAGGAGCAAAAAAGACAAACGTCCAGCTTTTGCTGCCACAGCAAAGGTGCCAGCGGGGAAAAGTGATGCTGGTCCTCATTGCCTCCTGGAACCTCTTCAAATGCCCCAGACAATTTGGCCCTCTCTGCTTTCCTGCGGACTCCATCCTCAAAAGCACCTGTTTTCGCTTTCGGCAACCTCCGGAGCAAAAAAGACAAACGTCCAGCTTTTGCTGCCACAGCAAAGGTGCCAGCGTGGAAAAGTAATGCTGGTTCTCACTGCCTCCTGGAACCCTTTCAAATGCCCCAGACAATTTGGCCCTCTCTGCTTTCCTGCGGACTCCATCCTCAAAAGCACCTTTTTTCGCTTTCGGCAACCTCCGGAGCAAAAAAGACAAACGTCCAGCTTTTGCTGCCACAGCAAAGGTGCCAGCGGGGAAAAGTAATGCTGGTTCTCACTGCCTCCTGGAACCCTTTCAAATGCCCCAGAGAATTTGGCCCTCTCTGCTTTCCTGCGGACTCCATCCTCAAAAGCACCTGTTTTACCTTTCGCAACCTCAGGAGCAAAAAAGACAAACGTCCAGCTTTTGCTGCCACAGCAAAGGTGCCAGCGGGGAAAAGTAATGCTGGTTCTCACTGCCTCCTGGAACCCTTTCAAATGCCCCAGACAATTTGGCCCTCTCTGCTTTCCTGCGGACTCCATCCTCAAAAGCACCTTTTTTCGCTTTCGGCAAACTCCGGAGCAAAAAAGACAAACGTCCAGGTTTTGCTGCCACAGCAAAGGTGCCAGCGGGGAAAAGTAATGCTGGTTCTCACTGCCTCCTGGAACCCTTTCAAATGCCACAGACAATTTGGCCCTCTCTGCTTTCCTGCGGACTCCATCCTCAAAAGCACCTGTTTTCGCTTTCGGCAGCCTCCGGAGCAAAAAAGACAAACGTCCAGCTTTTGCTGCCACAGCAAAGGTGCCAGCGGGGAAAAGTAATGCTGGTCCTCATTGCCTCCTGGAACCTCTTCAAATGCCACAGACAATTTGTCCCTCTCTGCTTTCCTGCGGACTCCATCCTCAAAAGCACCTGTTTTCGCTTTCGGCAACCTCAGGAGCAAAAAAGACAAACGTCCAGCTTTTGCTGCCACAGCAAAGGTGCCAGCGGGGAAAAGTAATGCTGGTTCTCACTGCCTCCTGGAACCCTTTCAAATGCCCCAGACAATTTGGCCCTCTCTGCTTTCCTGCGGACTCCATCCTCAAAAGCACCTGTTTTCGCTTTCGGCAACCTCCAGAGCAAAAAAGACAAACGTCCAGCTTTTGCTGCCACAGCAAAGGTGCCAGCGGGGAAAAGTAATGCTGGTTCTCACTGCCTCCTGGAACACTTTCAAATGCCACAGACAATTTGGCCCTCTCTGCTTTCCTGCGGACTCCATCCTCAAAAGCACCTGTTTTACCTTTCGCAACCTCAGGAGCAAAAAAGACAAACGTCCAGCTTTTGCTGCCACAGCAAAGGTGCCAGCGGGGAAAAGTAATGCTGGTTCTCACTGCCTCCTGGAACCCTTTCAAATGCCCCAGACAATTTGGCCCTCTCTGCTTTCCTGCGGACTCCATCCTCAAAAGCACCTGTTTTCGCTTTCGGCAACCTCCGGAGCAAAAAAGACAAACGTCCAGCTTTTGCTGCCACAGCAAAGGTGCCAGGGGGGAAAAGTAATGCTGGTTCTCACTGCCTCCTGGAACCCTTTCAAATGCCCCAGACAATTTGGCCCTCTCTGCTTTCCTGCGGACTCCATCCTCAAAAGCACCTGTTTTCGCTTTCGGCAACCTCCGGAGCAAAAAAGACAAACGTCCAGCTTTTGCTGCCACAGCAAAGGTGCCCGCGGGGAAAAGTGATGCTGGTCCTCATTGCCTCCTGGAACCTCTTCAAATGCCACAGACAATTTGGCCCTCTCTGCTTTCCTGCGGACTCCATCCTCAAAAGCACCTGTTTTCGCTTTCGGCAACCTCCGGAGCAAAAAAGACAAACGTCCAGCTTTTGCTGCCACAGCAAAGGTGCCAGCGGGGAAAAGTAATGCTGGTTCTCACTGCCTCCTGGAACCCTTTCAAATGCCCCAGACAATTTGGCCCTCTCTGCTTTCCTGCGGACTCCATCCTCAAAAGCACCTGTTTTCGCTTTCGGCAACCTCCGGAGCAAAAAAGACAAACGTCCAGCTTTTGCTGCCACAGCAAAGGTGCCAGCGGGGAAAAGTAATGCTGGTTCTCACTGCCTCCTGGAACCCTTTCAAATGCCCCAGACAATTTGGCCCTCTCTGCTTTCCTGCGGACTCCATCCTCAAAAGCACCTGTTTTTGCTTTCGGCAACCTCAGGAGCAAAAAAGACAAACGTCCAGCTTTTGCTGCCACAGCAAAGGTGCCAGCAGGGAAAAGTGATGCTGGTCCTCATTGCCTCCTGGAACCTCTTCAAATGCCCCAGACAATTTGGCCCTCTCTGCTTTCCTGCGGACTCCATCCTCAAAAGCACCTGTTTTACCTTTCGGCAACCTCAGGAGCAAAAAAGACAAACGTCCAGCTTTTGCTGCCACAGCAAAGGTGCCAGCGGGGAAAAGTAATGCTGGTTCTCACTGCCTCCTGGAACCCTTTCAAATGCCACAGACAATTTGGCCCTCTCTGCTTTCCTGCGGACTCCATCCTCAAAAGCACCTGTTTTCGCTTTCGGCATTCTCCGGAGCAAAAAAGACAAACGTCCAGCTTTTGCTGCCACAGCAAAGGTGCCAGCGGTGAAAAGTAATGCTGGTTCTCACTGCCTCCTGGAACCCTTTCAAATGCCCCAGACAATTTGGCCCTCTCTGCTTTCCTGCGGACTCCATCCTCAAAAGCACCTGTTTTCGCTTTCGGCAGCCTCCGGAGCAAAAAAGACAAACGTCCAGGTTTTCCTGCCACAGCAAAGGTGCCAGCATGGAAAAGTGATGCTGGTCCTCATTGCCTCCTGGAACCTCTTCAAATGCCACAGACAATTTGGCCCTCTCTGCTTTCCTGCGGACTCCATCCTCAAAAGCACCTGTTTTCGCTTTCGGCAGCCTCCGGAGCAAAAAAGACAAACGTCCAGCTTTTGCTGCCACAGCAAAGGTGCCAGCGGGGAAAAGTAATGCTGGTTCTCACTGCCTCCTGGAACCTCTTCAAATGCCACAGACAATTTGGCCCTCTCTGCTTTCCTGCGGACTCCATCCTCAAAAGGACCTGTTTTCACTTTCGGCAACCTCCGGAGCAAAAAAGACAAACGTCCAGCTTTTGCTGCCACAGCAAAGGTGCCAGCGGGGAAAAGTAATGCTGGTCCTCATTGCCTCCTGGAACCTCTTCAAATGCCACAGACAATTTGGCCCTCTCTGCTTTCCTGCGGACTCCATCCTCAAAAGCACCTGTTTTACCTTTCGCAACCTCAGGAGCAAAAAAGACAAACGTCCAGCTTTTGCTGCCACAGCAAAGGTGCCAGCGGGGAAAAGTAATGCTGGTTCTCACTGCCTCCTGGAACCCTTTCAAATGCCCCAGACAATTTGGCCCTCTCTGCTTTCCTGCGGACTCCATCCTCAAAAGGACCTGTTTTCACTTTCGGCAACCTCCGGAGCAAAAAAGACAAACGTCCAGCTTTTGCTGCCACAGCAAAGGTGCCAGGGGGGAAAAGTAATGCTGGTTCTCACTGCCTCCTGGAACCCTTTCAAATGCCACAGACAATTTGGCCCTCTCTGCTTTCCTGCGGACTCCATCCTCAAAAGCACCTGTTTTCGCTTTCGGCAACCTCCGGAGCAAAAAAGACAAACGTCCAGCTTTTGCTGCCACAGCAAAGGTGCCCGCGGGGAAAAGTGATGCTGGTCCTCATTGCCTCCTGGAACCTCTTCAAATGCCACAGACAATTTGGCCCTCTCTGCTTTCCTGCGGACTCCATCCTCAAAAGCACCTGTTTTCGCTTTCGGCAACCTCCGGAGCAAAAAAGACAAACGTCCAGCTTTTGCTGCCACAGCAAAGGTGCCAGCGGGGAAAAGTAATGCTGGTTCTCACTGCCTCCTGGAACCCTTTCAAATGCCCCAGACAATTTGGCCCTCTCTGCTTTCCTGCGGACTCCATCCTCAAAAGCACCTGTTTTCGCTTTCGGCAACCTCCGGAGCAAAAAAGACAAACGTCCAGCTTTTGCTGCCACAGCAAAGGTGCCAGCGGGGAAAAGTAATGCTTGTTCTCACTGCCTCCTGGAACCCTTTCAAATGCCACAGACAATTTGGCCCTCTCTGCTTTCCTGCGGACTCCATCCTCAAAAGCACCTGTTTTTGCTTTCGGCAACCTCCGGAGCAAAAAAGACAAACGTCCAGCTTTTGCTGCCACAGCAAAGGTGCCAGCGGGGAAAAGTAATGCTGGTTCTCACTGCCTCCTGCAACCCTTTCAAATGCCACAGACAATTTGGCCCTCTCTGCTTTCCTGCGGACTCCATCCTCAAAAGCACCTTTTTTCGCTTTCGGCAACCTCCGGAGCAAAAAAGACAAACGTCCAGCTTTTGCTGCCACAGCAAAGGTGCCAACGGGGAAAAGTGATGCTGGTACTCATTGCCTCCTGGAACCTCTTCAAATGCCACAGACAATTTGGCCCTCTCTGCTTTCCTGCGGACTCCATCCTCAAAAGCACCTGTTTTCGCTTTCGGCAGCCTCCGGAGCAAAAAAGACAAACGTCCAGCTTTTGCTGCCACAGCAAAGGTGCCAGCGAGGAAAAGTGATGCTGGTTCTCACTGCCTCCTGGAACCCTTTCAAATGCAACAGACAATTTGGCCCTCTCTGCTTTCCTGCGGACTCCATCCTCAAAAGCACCTGTTTTCGCTTTCGGCAACCTCCGGAGCAAAAAAGACAAACGTCCAGCTTTTGCTGCCACAGCAAATGTGCCAGCGGGGAAAAGTAATGCTGGTCCTCATTGCCTCCTGGAACCTCTTCAAATGCCCCAGACAATTTGGCCCTCTCTGCTTTCCTGCGGACTCCATCCTCGAAAGCACCTGTTTTCGCTTTCGGCAACCTCAGGAGCAAAAAAGACAAACGTCCAGCTTTTGCTGCCACAGCAAAGGTGCCAGCGGGGAAAAGTGATGCTGGTCCTCATTGCCTCCTGGAACCTCTTCAAATGCCCCAGACAATTTGGCCCTCTCTGCTTTCCTGCGGACTCCATCCTCAAAAGCACCTGTTTTCGCTTTCGGCAACCTCCGGAGCAAAAAAGACAAACGTCCAGCTTTTGCTGCCACAGCAAAGGTGCCAGCGTGGAAAAGTAATGCTGGTTCTCACTGCCTCCTGGAACCCTTTCAAATGCCCCAGACAATTTGGCCCTCTCTGCTTTCCTGCGGACTCCATCCTCAAAAGCACCTTTTTTCGCTTTCGGCAACCTCCGGAGCAAAAAAGACAAACGTCCAGCTTTTGCTGCCACAGCAAAGGTGCCAGCGGGGAAAAGTAATGCTGGTTCTCACTGCCTCCTGGAACCCTTTCAAATGCCCCAGAGAATTTGGCCCTCTCTGCTTTCCTGCGGACTCCATCCTCAAAAGCACCTGTTTTACCTTTCGCAACCTCAGGAGCAAAAAAGACAAACGTCCAGCTTTTGCTGCCACAGCAAAGGTGCCAGCGGGGAAAAGTAATGCTGGTTCTCACTGCCTCCTGGAACCCTTTCAAATGCCCCAGACAATTTGGCCCTCTCTGCTTTCCTGCGGACTCCATCCTCAAAAGCACCTTTTTTCGCTTTCGGCAAACTCCGGAGCAAAAAAGACAAACGTCCAGGTTTTGCTGCCACAGCAAAGGTGCCAGCGGGGAAAAGTAATGCTGGTTCTCACTGCCTCCTGGAACCCTTTCAAATGCCACAGACAATTTGGCCCTCTCTGCTTTCCTGCGGACTCCATCCTCAAAAGCACCTGTTTTCGCTTTCGGCAGCCTCCGGAGCAAAAAAGACAAACGTCCAGCTTTTGCTGCCACAGCAAAGGTGCCAGCGGGGAAAAGTAATGCTGGTCCTCATTGCCTCCTGGAACCTCTTCAAATGCCACAGACAATTTGTCCCTCTCTGCTTTCCTGCGGACTCCATCCTCAAAAGCACCTGTTTTCGCTTTCGGCAACCTCAGGAGCAAAAAAGACAAACGTCCAGCTTTTGCTGCCACAGCAAAGGTGCCAGCGGGGAAAAGTAATGCTGGTTCTCACTGCCTCCTGGAACCCTTTCAAATGCCCCAGACAATTTGGCCCTCTCTGCTTTCCTGCGGACTCCATCCTCAAAAGCACCTGTTTTCGCTTTCGGCAACCTCCAGAGCAAAAAAGACAAACGTCCAGCTTTTGCTGCCACAGCAAAGGTGCCAGCGGGGAAAAGTAATGCTGGTTCTCACTGCCTCCTGGAACACTTTCAAATGCCACAGACAATTTGGCCCTCTCTGCTTTCCTGCGGACTCCATCCTCAAAAGCACCTGTTTTACCTTTCGCAACCTCAGGAGCAAAAAAGACAAACGTCCAGCTTTTGCTGCCACAGCAAAGGTGCCAGCGGGGAAAAGTAATGCTGGTTCTCACTGCCTCCTGGAACCCTTTCAAATGCCCCAGACAATTTGGCCCTCTCTGCTTTCCTGCGGACTCCATCCTCAAAAGCACCTGTTTTCGCTTTCGGCAACCTCCGGAGCAAAAAAGACAAACGTCCAGCTTTTGCTGCCACAGCAAAGGTGCCAGGGGGGAAAAGTAATGCTGGTTCTCACTGCCTCCTGGAACCCTTTCAAATGCCACAGACAATTTGGCCCTCTCTGCTTTCCTGCGGACTCCATCCTCAAAAGCACCTGTTTTCGCTTTCGGCAACCTCCGGAGCAAAAAAGACAAACGTCCAGCTTTTGCTGCCACAGCAAAGGTGCCCGCGGGGAAAAGTGATGCTGGTCCTCATTGCCTCCTGGAACCTCTTCAAATGCCACAGACAATTTGGCCCTCTCTGCTTTCCTGCGGACTCCATCCTCAAAAGCACCTGTTTTCGCTTTCGGCAACCTCCGGAGCAAAAAAGACAAACGTCCAGCTTTTGCTGCCACAGCAAAGGTGCCAGCGGGGAAAAGTAATGCTGGTTCTCACTGCCTCCTGGAACCCTTTCAAATGCCCCAGACAATTTGGCCCTCTCTGCTTTCCTGCGGACTCCATCCTCAAAAGCACCTGTTTTCGCTTTCGGCAACCTCCGGAGCAAAAAAGACAAACGTCCAGCTTTTGCTGCCACAGCAAAGGTGCCAGCGGGGAAAAGTAATGCTGGTTCTCACTGCCCTCCTGGAACC